>NC_092781.1:61267548-61567548 GCF_047496795.1 Chiloscyllium punctatum
GCTCTCAGTGTCCCTCTCTCCATCGCCATCTCTCTGTCCCCCCTCTCTTTGTACCGCTCTCTCTCTGTCCATCCCTCCTCTCTGTCCCCGTGTCTCTCTCTGTCCCCCCTCTCCCTGTCCCCATCTCCCAGTCCCCGTAACCTGTCCCCCTCTCTCTGTCCCCCCTCTCTCTCTCCCTCTCTCTCACTGTCGCCCTCTCTCTGTCCCCCTATCTCAGACCACCATTCTCTGCTCCCCTCTCACTCTCTCCCACTCTGTACCCCACTCTCTGTCTCCCCTCCCTCTGACCTCCTCTATCTACCCAACTTTCCGCCCCACTCTCTCTAATCCACTCTATCTCCCTCATTCTCTGTGCCCCTCTCTCTGTCACCCTCTCTCTGCACCCCTCTCCCTCCCACCTGCCTCTCTCTGTCCCCATCTATCTTTGTCCCCCTCAATCTGTTCCCCTATCCCCCTCTCTCTGTCCCACCCTCTCTCTGTACGCCTCTCTGACTGTTCCCCTCCCTCTGCCCGCCTCCATCTCTGACCCCCTCTCTCTCTGCCACCCTCTCTCCCACCAACTCTGTACCCCTCTCTCTGTCCCCTACTCTCTGTCCCCCTACCCTCTGATCCCCACTATATCCTCCTCTCTCTGTCCCGCTCTCTCTGACCCCCTCTACCTCCCTCATTCTCTGTGCCCTTCTCTCTGTCGCCCTCTCTCTGTCCCACCTCTCTCTGTCACCCTCTCTCTCTCTGTCCCCCTCTCTCTCTGTCCCCCCTCTCTGTCCCCTCTCTCTCTGTCCTCCTCTCTCTCTGCCCCCTCTCTCTGTACCCCTCTCTCTCTGCCCCCCAATCTCAGTCCCCCTCTCTCTGACCCCCCTATCTCCCCCCCACTCTGTACCCCTCTCTCTGTCCCCCACTCTCTGTCCTGCTCTCTCTGACCCCCTCTAACTCCCCCTCTTTCCGTTCCCCTCTCTCTGACTCCCTCTCTCTCCCCCCCACTCTGTACCCTCTCTCTCTGTCACCCACTCTCTGTCCCCCCCCTCTCCCCTCTCTCTCTCGCTCTCTGCCCCTTCTCTCTGCCCCCTCTCTCTCTGCCCCTCTCTCGCTGTCTCCCTCTCTCTGTCCCCCCTCTCTCTGACCCCTCTCTCTCTGCGCCTCTATCTGTCCCCTCTATCTCTTTCCCCCTCTCTCTCTGTCCCGCTCTCTCTGTCCACCTCTCTCTGTGCCCCCCTCTCTCTGTGTCCCTCCCTGTCTGTCCCCCCCTCTCTGTCCCCCTCTCTCTCTGTCCCCATCTCTGTACCCCTCTCTTTGACCCCTCTCTTTGCCCACTCTCTCTCTCTCGCCGTCTCTCTGCCCCCTCTCTCTCTTCCCCTCTCTCGCTCTGTCCCCCTCTCACTGTCACCCTCTCTCTCCCCTGCACTCAGTGTCCCTCTCTCCATCGCCATCTCTCTGTCCCCCCTCTCTTTGTACCGCTCTCTCTCTGTCCATCCCTCCTCTCTGTCCCCGTGTCTCTCTCTGTCCCCCCTCTCCCTGTCCCCCTCTCCCAGTCCCCCGTAACCTGTCCCCCTCTCTCTGTCCCCCTCTCTCTCTCCCTCTCTCTCACTGTCGCCCTCTCTCTGTCCCCCTATCTTAGACCACCATTCTCTGCTCCCCTCTCTCTCTCTCTCCCACTCTGTACCCCACTCTCTGTCTCCCCTCCCTCTGACCTCCTCTATCTACCCAACTTTCCGCCCCACTCTCTCTAATCCACTCTATCTCCCTCATTCTCTGTGCCCCTCTCTCTGTCACCCTCTCTCTGCACCCCTCTCCCTCCCACCTGCCTCTCTCTGTCCCCATCTATCTTTGTCCCCCTCAATCTGTTCCCCCTATCCCCCTCTCTATGTCCCACCCTCTCTCTGTACCCCTCTCTGACTGTTCCCCTCCCTCTGCCCGCCTCCATCTCTGGCCCCCTCTCTCTCTGCCACCCTCTCTCCCACCAACTCTGTACCCCTCTCTCTGTCCCCTACTCTCTGTCCCCCTACCCTCTGATCCCATCTCTCTGTCCCGCTCTCTCTGACCCCCTCTAACTCCCCTCTTTCCGTCCCCCTCTCTCTGACCCCCTCTACCTCCCTCATTCTCTGTGCCCTTCTCTTTGTCGCCCTCTCTCTGTCCCACCTCTCTCTGTCACCCTCTCTCTCTCTGTCCCCCTCTCTCTCTGTCCCCCCTCTCTGTCCCCTCTCTCTCTGTCCTCCTCTCTCTCTGCCCCCCTCTCTCTGTACCCCTCTCTCTCTGCCCCCCAATGTCAGTCCCCCTCTCTCTGACCCCCCCTATCTCCCCCCACTCTGTACCCCTCCTCTCTGTCTCCCCACTCTCTGTCCTGCTCTCTCTGACCCCCTCTAACTCCCCCTCTTTCCGTTCCCCTCTCTCTGACTCCCTCTCTCTCCCCCCCCACTCTGTACCCCCTCTCTCTCTGTCACCCACTCTCTGTCCCCCCCCTCTCTCCCCCTCTCTCTCTCTCGCTCTCTGCCCCTTCTCTCTGCCCCCCTCTCTCTCTCTGCCCCTCTCTCGCTGTCCTCCCTCTCTCTGTCCCCCCTCTCTCTGACCCCCCTCTACCTCCCTCATTCTCTGTGCCCTTCTCTCTGTCGCCCTCTCTCTGTCCCACCTCTCTCTGTCACCCTCTCTCTCTCTGTCCCCCTCTCTCTCTGTCCCCCCTCTCTGTCCCCTCTCTCTCTGTCCTCCTCTCTCTCTGCCCCCCTCTCTCTGTACCCCTCTCTCTCTGCCCCCCAATCTCAGTCCTCCTCTCTCTGACCCCCCTATCTCCCCCCCACTCTGTAGCCCTCTCTCTGTCCCCCACTCTCTGCTCACCCTCCCTCTGACCCCCTCTATATCCCCCTCTCTCTGTCCCACTCTCTCTGACCCCCTCTGTCTCTCCCACTCTCTGTCCCATCTCTCTGTCCCCCTCTCTCTCTGTTCCCCCGTCCCTGTTCCCACTCTCTCTCTGTCCTTCTCTCTCTGTCCCCCTCCCTTTGTCCCCCTCTCTCTGTGCTCCTCTCTCTGTCCCCCCTCCCTCTGTGCCCCCTCTCTCTCTCCCCCGCTCTCTGCCCCTTCTCTCTGCCCCCCCCTCTCTCTCTGCCCCCTCTCTCTCTGTCCCCCCTTTCACTGACCTTATCTCTCTCTCTGCCCCCTCTCCCTGTCCCCTATCTCTCTATGTCGCCCCTCTCTCTGACCCCTCTCTCTGACCCCCTCTATCTCACCCACACTCTGTCCCCGCTTTTTGTCCCCCTCTCTCTGTCCCCCACTCTCTGCCCATCTCTCTCTGCCCCCCCCCGTCCCGCACTTTCTGTCCATCTCTCTCTGCGCCCCCCTCTCTCTGGCCCCCTCTCTGTCCCCCTCCCTCTGTCTCCCTCTCTCTGTCCCCCTCTCTCTGTCCCCCTCCCTCTGTCCTCCTCTCTCTGACACCCTCTCTCTCTGCCCCCTCTCTCTGTACCCTCTCTCTCTGCCCCCTCTCTCTCTGTACGCTTCTCTCTCTGTCCACCTCTCTCTGTCCCCCTCCCTCTGTCCCCCTCTCTCTGACACCCTCTCTCTCTGTCCCCTTCTCTCTGTGCCCCCTCTCTCTGCCCCACTCACTCTCTGTCCACCCCTCTCTCTGTCCCCCTCTCTCTGTCGTCCATCCCTCTGTCCCCCCTCTCTCTGCGCGTTCTCTGACCCCTCTCTGTCCCCCTCTCTCTGTCCCCCTCCCTCTCTCCACCTCTCTCTGTCCCCCTCTCTCTGTCCCCCTCTCTCTCCCACGCTCTCTGCCCCTTCTCTCTGTCCCCCCTCTCTCTCTGCCCCCTCTCTCTCTGTCACCCTCTCTCTGACCCTTCTCTCTCTCTCTGCCCCCTCTCTCTGTCCCCTCTCTCCCTGTCCCCCTCTCTCTCTGTCCATCTGTCACTGACCCCCTCTATCTCATCCAAACTCTGTCCCCGCTTTTTGTCCCGCTACCTCTGTCCCCCCGCTCTCTCCCCCGCTCTCTGCCCCCACTCTGTCCCCCTCTCTCTCTGCCCCCTCTCTCTCTGCCACACCCTCTCAGCCCATCCCTCTCTGTCCCCCTCTCTCTGTCCCCCTCTCTCTCTGTCCCCCCTCCCTCTGTCCCCCCTCTCTATCCCCTGCTCTCTGCCCCCATTCTCTGTCCCCCCTCTCTCTGAACACACTCTCTCTGCCCCCTCTCTCTGTCCCCTCTCTCTCTGTCCCCTCTCTCTCTGTCCTTCTCTCTCTGACCTCCTCTATCTCGCCCACTCGCTTTCCCCGCTCTCTGTCCCCCTCTCTCCGTCTCCCTCTCTCTGTCCCCCTCTCTCTGTCCCCCTCTATCGTCCCCTCTCTCTGTCCCCCTCTCTCTGTCGCACTCTCTCTGTCCCACCTCTCCCTCCCACCCGCCTCTCTCTCGCCCCATCTCTGCCTCTGTCCCCCCTCTATCTCTGTCCCACCTCTGTCATACTCTCTCTCTGTACCCCCTCTCTCTGTCCCCTTCTCTCTCTGTCCCCCCCGTCCCCTTCTCTCTCTGACCCCCTCTATCTCCCCCACTCTCTGTCACCCACTTCTCTGCCCTCCTCTTTCTGTCCCCCCTCGCTGTCCTGCCTCTATCTTTCCACCATCTCTGCCCCCTCTCTATCTGTCACCCCCCTGTCCTGCCTCTCTCTGTCTACCCTCTCTGTCCCCCTCTCTTTGTCGCCCTCTCTCTGTGCTTCTCTCTCTGACCCCCTCTATCTCCCCCACTCTCTGCCCCTCTCTCTGTCCCCTCTCTCTTTCTCCCCCTCTCTCTGTCCCCCTCTCTCTGTCTCCCTCTATCTCACACACTTTCAGTCCCCGCTCTTTGTCCCCCACTCTCTGTCCCCCTCTCTCTGTCGCCACTCTCTGTCCCCCCTCTCTGTCCCCATCTCTATCTGTCCCCCTTTCTGAGTACCCCTCTCTCTGAACCCCTCTCTCTCCCCCACACTGTACCTCTCTCTCTGTCCCCCACTCCCTCTTCACCCTCCCTCTGACACCCTCTATATCCCCCTCTCTCTCTGTCCCCTCTATCTGTCCCCCTCTCTCTGCCCCCTCTCTCTCTCTGACCCCTCTTTCTGTCACCCCTCTCTCTGACCCCTCTCTCTCTGCCCCCTCTCTGTGTCCCCTCTCTCTCTGTCTCCCCCTCTATCTCCCCCTCTCTCTGTCCCCTCTCTCTCTACCCCATTCTCTGCCCCCCTCTCTCTCTCCCTCTCCCTGTTCCCCCTCACTGTCTCCTCTCTCTGTACCCCCTCTCTCTGCCCCTTCTTTCTGACCCCTATATCTCACTCACTGTCTGTCCCCGCTGTCTGTCCCCCACTCTCTGTTCATCTCTCTCTGTCCCCACACTCTGTCCCCCGTCTCTGTCCCCATCTCTCTCTGTCCCACTCTATCTGTCCCCGTCTCACTGACCCCCGTCTCTACCCCACTCAGTACCCCGCTCTCAGACCCCAACTCTGTTCACCCTCCCTTTGACCCCCTCTATATCCCACTGTCTCTCTGTCTCCCTCTCTCTTACCCCCTCTATCTCTCCCACACTCTGTCCCCTCACTCTATCCCCATCTCTCTCTGTTCCCCTCTCTCTCTCTTCCCCCTGTCTCTGTTCCCCCCTCTCTCTGTCCCTCTCTCTCTCTGTCCCTCTCTCTCTGTATCCCTCCCTCTGTCCCCCTCCCTCTGTCCCCCTCTCTCGGCCTCCCCTCTCTCTGTCCCCCCTTCCTTTATCCCCCATCTCCGCCCCCCGCTCTCTGCCCCCTCTCTCTGTCCCCCTCTCTCTCTGCCCCCTCTCTCTTTGTCCCTCTCTCTCTGACCCCTTCTATCTCTCCCACTCTCTGTCCCCTCTCTCTGTCCCACTCTTTCTCTGTTCCCCCTGTCTTGTCCCCCTCTCTCTGTCCCGCTCTCTCTGTCCATCTCCCTCTGTCTCCACTCCCTTTGTCCCCCCATCTCTGTCCCGCGCTCTCTGCCCCCACTCTCTGTCCCCCTCTCTCTGTCGCCACTCTCTGTCCCCCCTCTCTGTAACCATCTCTATCTGTCCCCCTTTCTGAGTACCCCTCTCTCTGAACCCCTCTCTCTCCCCCACACTGTACCTCTCTCTCTGTCCCCCACTCCCTCTTCACCCTCCCTCTGACACCCTCTAAATCCCCCTCTCTCTCTGTCCCCTCTCTCTGTCCCCCTCTCTCTGCTCCCTCTCTCTCTCTGACCCCTCTTTCTGTCACCCCTCTCTCTGACCCCTCTCTCTCTGCCCCCTCTCTGTGTCCCCTCTCTCTCTGTCTCCCCCTCTATCTCCCCCTCTCTCTGTCCCCTCTCTCTGTCACCCACTTTCTGCCCCCCTCTCTCTCCCACCCGCCTCTCATTCTACCCCATTCTCTGCCCCCCTCTCTCTCTCCCTCTCCCTGTTCCCCCTCACTGTCTCCTCTCTCTGTACCCCCTCTCTCTGCCCCTTCTTTCTGACCCCTATATCTCACTCACTGTCTGTCCCCGCTGTCTGTCCCCCACTCTCTGTTCATCTCTCTCTGTCCCCACACTCTGTCCCCCGTCTCTGTCCCCATCTCTCTCTGTCCCACTCTATCTGTCCCCGTCTCACTGACCCCCGTCTCTACCCCACTCAGTACCCCGCTCTCAGACCCCAACTCTGTTCACCCTCCCTTTGACCCCCTCTATATCCCACTGTCTCTCTGTCTCCCTCTCTCTTACCCCCTCTATCTCTCCCACACTCTGTCCCCTCACTCTATCCCCATCTCTCTCTGTTCCCCTCTCTCTCTCTTCCCCCTGTCTCTGTTCCCCCCTCTCTCTGTCCCTCTCTCTCTCTGTCCCTCTCTCTCTGTATCCCTCCCTCTGTCCCCCTCCCTCTGTCCCCCTCTCTCGGCCTCCCCTCTCTCTGTCCCCCCTTCCTTTATCCCCCATCTCCGCCCCCCGCTCTCTGCCCCCTCTCTCTGTCCCCCTCTCTCTCTGCCCCCTCTCTCTTTGTCCCTCTCTCTCTGACCCCTTCTATCTCTCCCACTCTCTGTCCCCTCTCTCTGTCCCACTCTTTCTCTGTTCCCCCTGTCTTGTCCCCCTCTCTCTGTCCCGCTCTCTCTGTCCATCTCCCTCTGTCTCCACTCCCTTTGTCCCCCCATCTCTGTCCCGCGCTCTCTGCCCCCACTCTCTGTCCCCCTCTCTCTGTCGCCACTCTCTGTCCCCCCTCTCTGTAACCATCTCTATCTGTCCCCCTTTCTGAGTACCCCTCTCTCTGAACCCCTCTCTCTCCCCCACACTGTACCTCTCTCTCTGTCCCCCACTCCCTCTTCACCCTCCCTCTGACACCCTCTAAATCCCCCTCTCTCTCTGTCCCCTCTCTCTGTCCCCCTCTCTCTGCTCCCTCTCTCTCTCTGACCCCTCTTTCTGTCACCCCTCTCTCTGACCCCTCTCTCTCTGCCCCCTCTCTGTGTCCCCTCTCTCTCTGTCTCCCCCTCTATCTCCCCCTCTCTCTGTCCCCTCTCTCTGTCACCCACTTTCTGCCCCCCTCTCTCTCCCACCCGCCTCTCATTCTACCCCATTCTCTGCCCCCCTCTCTCTCTCCCTCTCCCTGTTCCCCCTCACTGTCTCCTCTCTCTGTACCCCCTCTCTCTGCCCCTTCTTTCTGACCCCTATATCTCACTCACTGTCTGTCCCCGCTGTCTGTCCCCCACTCTCTGTTCATCTCTCTCTGTCCCCACACTCTGTCCCCCGTCTCTGTCCCCATCTCTCTCTGTCCCACTCTATCTGTCCCCGTCTCACTGACCCCCGTCTCTACCCCACTCAGTACCCCGCTCTCAGACCCCAACTCTGTTCACCCTCCCTTTGACCCCCTCTATATCCCACTGTCTCTCTGTCTCCCTCTCTCTTACCCCCTCTATCTCTCCCACACTCTGTCCCCTCACTCTATCCCCATCTCTCTCTGTTCCCCTCTCTCTCTCTTCCCCCTGTCTCTGTTCCCCCCTCTCTCTGTCCCTCTCTCTCTCTGTCCCTCTCTCTCTGTATCCCTCCCTCTGTCCCCCTCCCTCTGTCCCCCCTTCCTTTATCCCCCATCTCTGCCCCCCGCTGTCTGCCCCCTCTCTCTGTCCCCCCCACTCTCTGCCCCCTCTCTCTTTGTCCCTCTCTCTCTGACCCTTCTATCTCTCCCACTCTCTGTCCCCTCTCTCTGTCCCACTCTTTCTCTGTTCCCCCTGTCTTGTCCCCCTCTCTCTGTCCCGCTCTCTCTGTCTTTCTCCCTCTGTCTCCACTCCCTTTGTCCTTTCATCTCTGTCCCGCGCTCTCTGCCCCCTCTCTCTGTCCCCCTCTCTCTCTATCCCCCCCTCTGTCCCCCTCCCTCTGACCCCTTCTATCTCTCCCACTCTCTGTCCCCACTCTCTGTCCCCCTCTTTCTTTCCCCCACTCTCTCTGTCCCCCTTTAACTCACCCTCTTTCTGATCCCCTCTCTCTGGCCCCCTCTCTCTGTCACCCTCTTTCTGCCCCCTCTCTCTCCCACCCGTCTCTCTCTCTCCCACTCTCTGCCCCCCACTCTCTGTCCATCTCTCTCTGTCCCCCTCTCTCTGTCCCCCTCTCTATCTGTCCCCCTCTCTCTCTGTCCCCACTCTCTTTCCCCTCATCTCTGTTCCCATCTCTCTCTGTCGCCCCTCTCTCTGTCCCCCTCTCTCTGACTTCACTCTCTGTCCATCTCTCTCTGTCCCCCACTCTATCTGTCCCCCTCTCCCTCTGTCCCCACTCTCTTTCTCCCATCTCTGTCCCCATCTCTCTCTGTCCCTCTCTCTCTGACCCCCTCCCTCTACCCCACTCTGTACCCCTCTCTCTGTCCCCCACACTCTGTTCACCCTCCCTCTGACCCCCTCTATATGCGCCTGTCACACTGTCCCCCTCTCTCTGCCTCCCCTCTCTCTGCCCCCTCTCTCTGTCCCCCTCTCTCTCTGCCCCCTCTCTCTGACCCTTTCTACCTCTCCCACTCTCTGTCCCCTCTCTCTGTCCCCCTCTCTCTCTGTTCCCCCTGTCTCTGCCCCCTCTCTCTGTCCCTCCCTCTCTGTCCCACTCTCTCTGTCCCCCTCCCTCTGTCCCCTCTCTCTGTCCCCCGCACTCTGCCCCCTCTCTCTGTCACCCCCTCTGTCTGTCCTCCTCCCTCTGTCCCTCTCTCTCTCTCCCCCTCCCTCTGACCCCTTCTATATCCCCCTCTCTCTCTGTCCCCCTCTCTCCGACACCCTCAATCTCTCCTACACTCTGTCCCCTCTCTCTGTCCCACTTCTCTCTGTCCCCGTCTCTTTCCCACACTCTCTGTCCCCTCTCTCTGTCCCCCTCTCTCTCTGTCTCCCTCTCTTTGTCCCCCTCTTTCTGACCCCCTCTATCCCACCCACTCTGTCCCCACTCTCTGTCCCCCATTCTCTGTCACCCTCTCTCTGTCCCCACTTTCTCTATCACCCCTCTCTCTCTCCCCCTCTCTGTCCCCCCTCTCTCCGTCCCCCTTTCTCTGCTCCCTCTCTGTCGCCCTCTCTCTGCCCCTCTCTGTCACCGTCTCTCTGTCCCCCCTCCCTCTATCCCCCGTCTGTCACCCCCACTTTGTGTCACCCCTCTCTCTTTCCCCGTCTCTTTCTCTCCCCTCCTCTCTCTGTTCCCCTCTCTCTATCCCCCTCTCTCTGTCGCCATCTCTCTGTCCCCTCTCTGTCACCGTCGCTCTGTCTCTCCTCCCTCTGTTCCCCTCTCTCTGGCCCCCACTCTCTCTGTCCCCCTATCTGAGTCACCCTCTCTCTACCCCCTCTCTGTCACCGTCTCTCTGTCCCCCCTCCCTCTGTCCCCCTGTCTCTGTCTCCCCCACTCTCTGTCACCCCTCTCTCTCCCCTCTCTCTGTCAGCCCTCTCTCTGTCCCGCCCCTCTCTTTCCACTCTCGATGTCACCCTCTCTCTGTACCCTCTCTCTCTCCCCTCTCTATGTCCCCCCTATCTGTTCCCCTCTCTCTGACCGCCTCTCTCTGCCCCCCCTTTTCTCTGTCCCCCTTTCTCTGTCCCCACCTTCTCTGTCCCCCTCTCTCTCTATCCCCCTCTCTCTGTCGCCCTCTCTCTGTCCCCTCTCTGTCACTGTCTCTCTGTCCCATCTCCCTCTGTCACCCTCTCTCTGTCCCCCTCTCTCTCTCTCCCCCTCTCTGTCCCCCTCTATCTGTTCCCCTCTCTCTGTCGCCCACTCCCGGCCCCCTCTCTGTCGCCCTCTCTCTCCCCCCTCTCTGTCACTGTCTCTCTGTCCCCCCTCCCTCTGTCCCCCGTCTCTGTCACGCCCTCTCTCTGTCACCCCTCTCTCTCTCCCCCTTCTCTGTCCCCCCTCACTCTGTCCCCCTCTCTGTGTCCCCCCTTTCTCTGTCGCCCTCTCTCTGCCCCCTCTCTATTGTCCTCTCTCTGCACCCTCTCTGTCACCATGTCTCTGTCCCCCCTCCCTCTTCCCCCCCTCTCTGTCCCCCCCATTCTGAGTCGCCCTCTCTCTCCCCCTCTCTGTCACCGTCACCCTGTCCCACCTCCCTCTGTCACCCTCTCTGTCCCCCCTCTCTCTGTCCCCCTCTCTCTCTCCCCCTCTCTATCCACCCTCTCTCTGTCCCACTTTCTCTGCCCCCTCTCTGTCGCCCTCTCTCTCCCCCCTCTGACACAGTCTCTCTGTCTACCCTCCGTCAGTCTCCCCGTCTCTATCCCCCCTCACTCTGTCCCCACTCTCTGTGTCCCCCCTTTCTCTGTCGCCCCCTCTCTGTCGCCCTCTCTCTGCACCCTCTCTATCGTCCTATCTCTGCACCCTCTCTGTCACCATCTCTCTGTCCCACCTCTCTCTTTCCTCTCTCTCTGTCCTCCCCTATTTCTGTCGCCGTCTCTCTCCCCGCTCTCCGTGTCCCCCCTCTGTCTCCTTTCTCTCTGCCCACTCCCGCCTCCCTCTCTCTGCCCGCCTCTCTGTCGCCCTCTCTCTGCACCCTCCCTCTGTCGCCCTCTCTCTGACCCCTCTATCTCCCCCACTCGCTGTCCCCTCTCTCTGTCCCCCTATCCCCCTGACACCCCCTCTCTCTGCCCCCCTCTCTCCCCCTTTCTCAGTTCCCCTCTCTCTGTCGCCCTCTCTCTCCCGCTCTCTGTCACCGTCTCTCTGTCCCCCCACTCTCTGTCCCTCCTCTGTCCCTACCCCCTCTCTCTGTCACCCCTCTCTCTGCCCCCTCTATCTCCCCCGCTCTGTGCCCCCCCTCTCTCAGTCCCTCTTTCTCTTTCTCCCTCTCTCTCAGCACCCCTCTATCTTTTCGACTCTGTCCCCTCTCTCTGTCACCCTCTCTCTGTCCCCCCTCTCTCTGTCTTCCCCCCTCTCTGTCTCCCTACTATCTCCCCCAGTCTCTGTCCCTCTCTCTCTCTCTGTGTCCCACTCTCTCTGCCCCCCTCTCTCTGTACCCCCTCACTGTCCCCCTCTCTCTCTTCCCCCCTCTCTCTGTACCCCCTCACTGTCCCCCTTTCTCTCTGCTTCCCTCTCTCTGTACCCCATCACTGTCCCCCCCTCTCTCTGCCATCACTCTTCTGTCGCCCTCTCTCTGTCTTCCTCTCTCTCTGTCCTCTCTCTCTGTTTCGTCTCTCTCTCCCCCGCTCTCTGACCCCCTCTCTGTCGCCCTCTCTCTCTGTCCCCCACTCTCTCCCTGTCCCCCGCTCTCTCCATCCGCCCACTCTCTGTCCCCTTCTCTCTGATCCCCTCTCTCACCCCCACTCTGTACCCTTCGCTCTGTCCCCCACTCTCTTTCCCCCTCTCTCGCTGACGCCCTCTCTCGCTGACCCCTTCAGCTCCCCCACTCTCTGTCGCCCTCTCTCTGTCACCCTCTCTCTGAGCACCACTCTCTCCCACCCGCCTCTCTCTATACCCCCTCACTGTCCCCCTCTCTATCTGTCAAAACTCTCTCTGTCGCCTCTCTCTGTCCCCCTCACTCTCTGTCTACCTCTCTCTTTGCCCTCCTCTCTCTGCCCTCCTCTCTCTGTCCTCCTCTCTCTGTCCTCTCTATCTCTCGCCCGCTCTCTGCCCCCCCCCTGTTGCACTTTCTCTGCTCCCTTTCTCTCTGCCCCCTCTCTGTCCTCCTCTCTCTGTCTGTTCCCCACTTTCTCCATCCCCCCACTCTCTGTCCCCCTCTCTCTGACCCCCTCTCTCCCCCCACTTTGTAACCCTCTCTCTGTCCCCCACTCTCTGTACCCCTCTCTCTGTTCCCCTCTGTCTGTCGCCTTCTGTCTGCCCCCTTCTCACTCCCACCCGCCACTCTATATCCCCCTCTCTCTCTGTCCCCCTCTCTCTGTCCCCCTCTCTCTCTGTCCCCCCCCTCTCTTTGTCCCCCTCTATCTTCCCCACACTCTGTCTCCCCTCTCTCTGTCTGCCCCCCTTTCTGTCCTCCTCTCTCTTCGCCCTCTCTCTGCCCCTCTCTCTCTGCCCTCCTCTCTCTGTCCCCCTCTCTCACTGTCCACCTCTCTCTGTCGCCCTCTCTCTGTCCCCCTCACTCTCTGTCTACCTCTCTCTTTGCCCTCCTCTCTCTGCCCTCCTCTCTCTGTCCCCCTCTCTCTGTCCCCTCTATCTCTCGCCCGCTCTCTGCCCCCCCTGTTGCCCTTTCTCTGCTCCCTTTCTCTCTGCCCCCTCTCTGTCCTCCTCTCTCTGTCTGTCCCCCACTTTCTCCATCCCTCCACTCTCTGTCCCCCCCTCTCTGACCCCCTCTCTCCCCCCACTTTGTAACCCTCTCTCTGTCCCCCACTCTCTGTACCCCTCTCTCTGTTCCCCTCTGTCTGTCGCCTTCTGTCTGCCCCCTTCTCACTCCCACCCGCCACTCTCTGCCCCCCTCTGTCTGTCCCCCTCTCTCTCTGTCCCCCCTCTCTCTTTGTCCCCCTCTATCTTCCCCACACTCTGTCTCCCCTCTCTCTGTCTGCCCCCCCCTTTCTGTCCTCCTCTCTCTTCGCCCTCTCTCTGCCCCTCTCTCTCTGCCCTCCTCTCTCTGTCCCCCTCTCTCACTGTCCCCCTCTCTCTGTCGCCCTCTCTCTGCCCCCCTCTCTCTCTGCCCTCCTCTCTCTCTGTCCCAATCTCTCCCTGTCACCATCTCTCTGTCGCCATATTTCTGCCCCCTCTCTATCTGTCCCCCTTTCTCTCTGACCCCTCTCTCCCTCTGACCACCTCTATGTCCTCCACTCTCTGTCCCCCTCTCTCTGTCCCCTCTCTATCTCCCCCCTCTATCTGTCACCCTCTCTCTGTCCTCCCTCTCTCTGTCCCCTCTCTTTCTGACCCCTCTCTCTATATGTTCTCGCCTATTTCTCTCTCTCCGTCCCTCACCTTATCTCTCCCTTCCCTCTCTCTCTCCCTCTGTTTCTCCCTGCTCCTTCGCTCTCTCTCCATCTTCTCTCAGTCTGGATCCCATGACCTTGGTCTCTCTCTCCCCACCTCCCTCCGTTTCTCTCTGACTGAATCTTTCTCCCACCTGTCCCGCCCTTCCTCTCTCTCTGACACACTCTGTCTCCCTGGTCCTTCCCTCTCCCTCTGACCGAGAGACCGGGGGTTGGTGGTGAGGCTGCGTGTGGTGGGGGTGGGGGTGAGATGATAGAGAGATGTGGGATGTGGGAGTTGGGGGAAATGGGGTAGAGACGGAATTGCGGGAGGGAGACAGAGACGGCAGGAGAGAGAGAGAGAGTGAGGGTGAGGGGGAGAGAGAAGAATGGAGGCAGGTGGAGAAATTCATATTGGGGTGTGAGAGAGAGAGGGGGAGAGTGAGGCAGAAAGAATAGTGGAGGCAGGTGGAGAAACCGGGGTGGGGGGGGGGTGTCTGAGACGGGACCAGAGAGAGTGAAAGGGAGAGGTGGTGAGAAAGAGACAGTGTGCAGAAAGAGAGAGAGGGAGAGAATTGAGGAGGAAAAGTGGGGGTGAGGAAATGTGGAGTCCAGTTTGGAGTGGGGGGTCAGAGGGAGTTAAACCCATCTCCTGAGCTCAGGGCGCGGTGACCTCCCCTTCCCTGAGGACCAGGACTTGGGGCTGAGTCTGTCTCTCTCCAGCTCAGCTTCTCCAACACAAAGACACACAACAACATCGGTCACTCTGCTGCTCGGCACGCTTTAATCAACATTTTTATTGGTTACAAATGGAAGTGATGGATACAGTCACTGGGATGGTGCCTTTTCTCACTGGCCCCTGACTTGTGAGAATCATTGAAATGTTTCCCTGTAAAACCCCCTGTGGGATAAGGATGGACAAACCAGCGCTACCCTCAGTCTGTTACCATAGTGACAGGCGGCTCCATCGCTGAAACACTGAACTGAAATGAGAAATCCCGGATGGTGTGATTAATGAGGGAATTTGATTGATGGATGGATTTGGGTGAAGGGATATTTCAGCACATTCTTCAGCTGCTGCCTGAACTTAGTCTGGGTCACTGCATAAATCGCGGTGTTTGTGCAGCAACTGAGGAGCTGCAGCATGAAGCCCAATTCCTGCACAAAGGCATCGAGAAATACAGACTGATACCCAATAAACCACATCCGGCTCCACATGGAATACAGCATGAACGTTGCCCATAACAGGATGAAATTGGCCGAGATCACAAACAGTAAAATGATGGATTTTTTTCGGTTTCTCATTTCAGTGTCAGACTGAGTGTCCCCATTGGTGTCAGCGCGGAGTCTCCTGCGGGCTCTGCTGGTCACTAAAATGTGTCTGACGGTGAGAACATTGAGCAGCAGAATCAGGAGAAATGGGACACACGGGGTTAGAATGTGGTGGAGGAACTCGATTGTGACCCAGACACTGGAGAATAGAACAGCGTCTGTTACATCACAAACCCAGGGGGTGTTCCGCAGCGGATACCGAGCCGTGAGCATAAAATACCAGAAAATATTCTTTAAACAGCTCAGCACAGTCACTGATCCCAGAACCACAGCCGCCGTTTTCTCACTGCAATATTTACTTTTCAGCTTCTGGCAACAAATGGCCACAAACCGATCAAAGGTGAAAGTGACAGTGAACCAGACAGAGCAGTCAGTGGCTGCATAAAGCAGGACGGCGTGGATATTACACACAGGGATGGAGTCCATCAGGAAATAAAACTGTTCCCGATAAACAGTGGGAATGTGTCTCAGGATCAGGTCGAGGGTAATGACCAGGAGATCCGCCGCTGCCATGGCCGCCAGGTAACGTCTGACACATGGAGATAATCCACAATCTTTATAAAGCAGAACGTAGGTGGTCACTACGTTAACTGTGAGGATGGAAAACAAACCCATTATCCATCAGCCTGGAGGCAAAGGGGCCCGTTTGATCGGGGACCCAGTGAGATTTTCAAATGTGTCCCTGTATTCAGGGATTTATTAAAATGATTGGAGCTGGAATAACAAATGGGATGGTGGGAATTACTGACAACAATGTGACATAAACCACAAGAAACCCTTCCTCCCCAAACACACAGAGACACATGCAGAAGGACAAATGGTTTCGAGAACTTTCTCACACACTCAATCACTCGAGAGCAGACACAGGTCACTCCTTCCCAGTTCCTAATACGGAGGGTGGAAACGTTGCTGTCCTGAAGGATTCCCTTCCAGCTTCCTGAAGACAAACGGAGTTTGGGAATTCCTGTATTTTGGTCTAAATTGTGGTCGATCCTGTGTCGTGGAGAAATGTAAACGCAGGGAAAACGTATTAACCCCTTTAACTGCCTGAGGGGCCTTCGGAACAGTGTCGCCTTCTCCCTGGAACAGGATCTCTTTCCTCGGGATCTCACCGGGTGTTCAATTCACTGATATCCGGCCGTTCACAAACAATGTCAGGGACAGAACGTTCCGGGGAATGCCAGTTATAGAATGTCAGGGACAGAATGTTCCGGGGAATGTCAGTTATAGAATGTTGGGGACAGAAAGTTCCGGGGGACTCCTTGACCTGTCCAACACCTTTCCCCCGATCCACGCCACCAAGATGATGTACTGTGCACAGGCTACATATCCAACGAGCACCGGGAGCTGCACTGACCACATCATTGCATTATCTATAAACCTCAAACAGACAGTCTGTTCAGCATAGAGACCTGTGCAGTGATCACCCATGAATTAATCAGTAACCCAGGAGCAGTTACCCTCCCAGCATGTAGGACTGTGTACCCCGCCCCAGTGCATTGATCTGTAAACCAGGAGCAGTTATCCTCCCAGCATGTAGGACTGTGTACCCCGCCCCAGTGCATTGATCTGTAACCCAGGAGCAGTTATCCTCCCAGCATGTAGGACTGTGTCCACCACATCAGTGCATTGATCTGTAACCCAGGGGCAGTTACCCTCCCAGCATGTAGGACTGTGTACACCACCCCAGTGCATTGATCTGTAACCCAGGGGCAGTTACCCTCCCAGCATGTCGGACTGTGTACCCCGCCCCAGTGCATTGATCTGTAACCCAGGGGCAGTTACCCACCCAGCATGTAGGACTGTGTACCCCGCCCCGGTACATTGATCTGTAACCCAGGAGCAGTTACCCTCCCAGCATGTAGGACTGTGTACACCACCCCAGTGCATTGATCTGTAACCCAGGAGCAGTTAACCTCCAAGCATGTAGGACTGTGTACACCACCCTAGTGCATTGATCTGTAACCCAGGAGCAATTACCCTCCCAGCATGTAGGACTGTGTACCCCGCCCCAGTGCATTGATCTGTAACCCAGGAGCAGTTACCCTCCCAGCATGTAGGACTGTGTACACCACCCCAGTGCATTGATCTGTAACCCAGGGGCAGTTACCCTCCCAGCATGTCGGACTGTGTACACGACCTCAGTGCATTGATCTGTATCACTGTGTTAGATCCCTGCCCAGTGTCGGGAAACTTGCAGCCCGGGCTGGAAGTGACAGGACTGAGGGGGAATCAGTTTAAACAATAACAAATGTGAGGGCTATGGGAAATAGACAGAGAGGGGGAGACTGGGAGACAGTGTTATGGAAGGATGTATTCCCAGGTTTCAGAATGCTCAAATCAAAACATTTTAACAGTATCCTGTAACATAAGTGTTTCCAGGAATGGTAGGTGAACATGATATTGGTGAGAGTTCAGATGATGCAGAGTTTTGGATGAGTATTTATTCTGCAGCTTTGTATCTTGGTGTAGGGTCAGCAGAGTCTTTGACTCATTGAGATAAATCTAACAATAATTTGTCTCAGTGTCATTTCCATTGACTGTGACAGAGGGATCATCCACAAGAGGCTGAGCTAGTTTCCTGGTGCTATCTTATTGAACTCACCTCATTAACTACCAAAACCTATCCCATGGTGTCCCTCTCATTCAATACCAGCCCGATTCTCCCAGCCAATATGGCTGGAGGTACTCATCATCGCCCGGGTGCTGCTGGATATTCCATGATCCATGACACTGGCGCCATCTTTGAAAAGGCCATTGAGCACACGGTTGAGCTCTCTCAGTTTGGAGCTGCCCTGCAAAGTTTACCCCGAGCATGGCAGATAAGGGGTAATTACACCACGGTTTGTCGACAGGGACACCGAGCTCCTGGTAGATAGGCTAGTACAGAGGGGGACCATTCTCTTCCCAGAGGGGACCACACCACCAGACCCACTGAGCATGATCCGAGCTCCCCAACCAGCTCAGTGCGGTATCTGCGATCGGATGAAATGCCCAGCAATACAGGACAAGCTTCAATAAACTTCCCCACTCTGTCAGGTTCAGGGTCACCGTATTCTCTCTGCTCCCTCACACTCACTGTATATCTGTAATTGCAACTACTCCCGAACAAGTCTCATGGTCCCCCACTCTCACTACTGCATGCAACACCTTCTCTCACTCTGTGTGTCTCTGTCTCTCTCTGTCTCTCTCTGTCTCTCTTTCTCTCTCTGTCTCTCTCCCTCCACTTTACCCCCCTCCACTAATAACACTGCATGGATACAACACTGGGGACTGACTTCCTCCGGACACCTCACCATGACCACGTCCCACAACTACACCAGCACTAACAGCAGGGCCATCCACTCCCCCCCTCCCTCCCTCCCCCCCTTCCTCCAATTCCAGGAGAAACAGCCTGGAATCGGACAGAAAGGGTCAAGCCGGGTGGTGGAGTGCCCGATATTCGTTCCCTCACACCCCTCCCCCCGGCCATGTGGGGACGAACCTGATAGGAACCGGAGAGGACCGGGACACCTCGTGTGGAGATTCTGAAACATCCACGTCCCACCGACCGAGTAAGGAGCAATGTTCAGTGAAGGGCAATTCTCACTTTAAACCCACTGGCAGCTCCGTTTCCCCCCGGCACAACTTTGAAGCCGTGGCCCTGATGCCATCTCCCTTTTGTGTCGAGCTGGTACAGATGGAATACCCATGGTCTCGGTGGGCAGGAGGGTGGGCTCACAACACATCATCACCACCACCTCCCAGGAAGGGAGCACGGAGACTCCCTCCTTCACCTCCCCCTATAAACAGCTCAGATACTGAAACTAATCTGAGATATTTACTGATCTCCTCACTTGTCCTGACATCTTCAACAATCTGTGCTCATGTAAACCCAGCGCTCTCTGTTCCTGCAGCCCCTTTATAACAGTACAGCCTGTTTTAAACTGTCTTTCACTGTCCTTCCTACCAAAGCGCAACACCTCACACTGCTTTGCACTGATCCCCATCTGCCATAAATCTGAACACTACACCAACGTGTGATTGTCCTATTAGAGTTCCACACTGACCTCCATAGACTTCAGAGTTCTTCCAGGTTTGGTGCCATTTACAAACATTGAGATTGTCATAGCCTCACAGTCCCCATGAAACAACTGAAATCCTGCCCCACATACACGAGTGTGAGCAAGTGTACTGATATATTCCCACGGACAGAGTCGAATAATGACATACTGTCAATGGAGCAACAAAATTCCTGACACATACGAGACAGAGAAGATGAAATATTGACAAACCACAGAGCTAGAGAAATCCGGATAGGTTCCACTTATCTATATTCATCAGAGTATAATGTGATAAAGTCGAAAGCGTGTCCAGTACCTTTAAGAGAGCGGGAATGCTGTTCTGGACTGAGAACTTACAAGCACCTGTGGTATGAGAGAATGGCAGACCCAGAAACAGAATGGTGCTATAGAGGTGGAATCGGGTATAAGCAGTTAAGAGAAAGGGGGTCCCAGAGTTGAGAATAGATGATGTAAAATGTTCACTTTCAGAGTGAAAAAATAAATTGATATTTTTGTTTAAACAGTGGCATTTGGGAGTTCTCTGCCACTCATATTTTAACAGGTTACGAGGCGAATTGAGTATTTCTTTATGTTTCATTTAAGTTACCAGATGAGCTTCATGCCGCGCCCTAACAATTGCTGTGTGTGTATCAGTATGTCTCTGTGTGGGGCAGGTCTGACAGTCTCTGTGGTCCTTAAAGTGATTCAATGCCTCCCTCTGCTGGCGTCCTCACGCCACTGCACAAGCAATGGCAGAGGGTGAAAACTAACAGGGATTCATTCAGAGAGGGGGAGGGAGAGGGCAGCTGCACACAGCATCATCCAAACTGATGTCCTATCCATGTACTGATCTAAATGTCCCTTAAACGTTGTAACTGTTCCTGCTTTCACCACTTCCTCTGGAGGTTCATTCAACACCCAAGCCAGATTCTGTCGAAAATAATTACCTCTCGTGACTTTTGTAAATCTTTTTCCTCGCACCTTAAAATATCCCTCAGTTTTGAATCCCCAACTCTCAGGAAAAGACATCAGCCCTTCAGTTTATCTGTACCCCTCATTATTTTATAAACCTCTGTAAAGTTACCCCTTAATCTCATCCTCTCCAGTGAAAAAAGTCCCAGCCTATCCAGCCTCTCCTTATAGCTCACTCCCCCCATTTCCAGCAACATCCAGGTTAATCTCTTCTGAACCCTCTCCAGCGTAAAAATATCAAGGTCAATAATATCAAAGGGAATAGTCAAGGTGTTTTCTAAGGGTAGGGGAGACCAAAACTAGAGGGCAAATGTTTAAGGTGAGAGGGGAAACATTTAAAAGTGACCTAAGGGGCAGCTTTTTCACACAGAGGATGGTGTGCCTACGGAATGAGCGGGCAGGGTGACCAGACTGGACACAGTATTCCAGAAGAGGTCTCACCAATGTCCTGTACAACCACAACATAACGTCCCAATTCAAAGGTCTGACCAATGAAGACAAATCAGTTAAACACCTTCTGAACCACACTATCTGTATCAGATGCAAATTTTAATGAACTCTACCTGACGGCCTAGGTCTGTGTACTACAACACTGCCAAAGGCCTTATTTTTAATTTTATAGGCCCTGCTCTTGTTTGATTTACCAAATCCAATACTTTGCATTAATCCAAACTAAACTCCATCTGCCACTCCTCAGCCCACTGAGTGATATTATCACCTCACCTTTCCCGTTTAATTTTAAAATTTCTTCCCCCTCTCCAGGAGGTCTGCACACTCCGGCCTTGATTTTCACAAAGACACTGAGCTTGGTTTGCCTTGTGTGGTTAGGGGAGGAGGGACAGATCGCAGACACAGTCAGTGGGGAGGAGAGGCTGGACAGTAGAACATAGAACATAGAACAACACTCGCTCCATCACAGTCACCCTCACTCATCCTCACACTCACTCCATCACTGTCACCCTGACCCCTCACACTCACTACATCACCGTCACCCTGACCCCCCACACTCACTTCATCACTGTCACACTGACCCCCTCACACTCACTCAATCACAGTCACCCTGACCCCCTCACACTCACTCCATCACCGTCAACCTGACCCCCTCAATTTCACTGCATCACCGTCACCCTGACTCCCTCACACTCACTCCATCACTGTCACCCTGACCCCCTCAATTTCACTGCATCACCGTCACCCTGACTCCCTCACACTCACTCCATCACTGTCACCCTGACCCCCTCACACTCACACCATCACAGTCACCTTGATCACCTCACACTTACTCCATCACCGGCACCAGACCTCTTCACACTCACTCCATCACCGTCACCCTGACCCCCTCACACTCACTGCATCTCCGTCACTCTTACTCCCTCACACTCACTACATCACAGTCACTCTGATCCCTCACACTCACTCCATCAACAACATCCTGACCCCCACACACTCACACCATCACAGTCACCCTGACCCCTCACACTCACACCATCACAGTCACCCTGACCCCCCACACTCACTTCATCACTGTCACACTGACCCCTCACACTCACTCAATCACCGTCAACCTGATCCCCTCACACTCACTGCATCTCCGTCACTCTTATTCCCTCACACTCACTCCATCACCGTCAACCTGACCCCCTCACACTCACTGCATCTCCGTCACTCTTACTCCCTCACACTCACTCCATCACAGTCACTCTGACCCCCTCACACTCACTCCATCAACAATTTCCTGACCCCCTCACACTCACACCATCACAGTCAGCTTGATCACCTCACACTTACTCCATCACCGGCACCAGACCCCTTCACCTCACTCAATCATCGTCACATTGAACCCCTCACACTCACTCCATCACTTTCACCCTGACCCCCTCACACTCACTACATCACCGTCACCCTGACTCCCCACACTGACTTCATCACTGTCACACTGACCCCCTCACACTCACTCCATCGCAGTCACCCTGACCCCCTCACACTCACTCCATCAACAACATCCTGACCCCCTCACACTCACTTCATCACCGTCACCCTGACCCTCTCACACTCACTCCATCACCGTCACCCTGACTCCCTCACACTCACACCATCACAGTCACCTTGATCACCTCACACTTACTCCATCACTGGCACCAGACCCCTTCACACTCACTCCATCATCGTCACATTGAACCCCTCACACTCACTCCATCACTGTCACCCTGACTCCCTCACACTCTCGCCGTCACTGTCACCCTTAATCTCTCACATTCGCTCCATCACCATCACTATGATCCCCTCACACTCACTCCAACACCATCACCCTGACCCCTCACACCCACTGCATCAACGTCACGCCGACCCTCTCTCACTCACTCTTTCACAGTAAGCATGACTCACTCACACTCACTTCATCACCGTCACCCAGACCCCCTCACACACACTCCATCACCATTACCATGACCTCCCAACAGTCACTCCATCACACTGACCCCCTCACACTCACTTCCTCACTGTCACACTGACCTCCTCACACTCACTCCATCACCGTCACACTGACCTCCTCACACTCACTCCATCTCCATCACACTGACCCCCTCACACTCACTTCGTCACTGTCACACTGACCCCCTCATACTCACACCATCACTGTCACCCTGACCCCCTCACACTCACACCATCACAGTCCCACGACCCCCTCACACTTACACTATCACAGTCACCCTGACCTACTCACACTTGCTCCATCACAGTCACCCTCACTCACCCTCACACTCACTCCATCAGTCACCCTGAACTACTTAAACTCACTCCGTCACCGTCACATTGACTCCCTCACATTCACTCCATCACTGTCACTCTGACCACCTCACACTCACACCATCACAGTCACCCTGACCCCCTCGAACTCACACCATCACTGTCACCCTGACCCACTCACACTAACTCCATCACCGTCACATTGACCACCTCACACTCAATCCTTCCCCGTCACCCTGACCTCCTCACACTCACCCCATCACCGTCACCCTGACCCCTTCACACTCACTCGATCACTGTCACCCTGACCCCCTCACATTCACACAATCACAGTCACCCTGACCCCCTCACATTCACACCATCACAGTTACACCATCACCAATGATTCTAACCCTGCCACTCCCACAGGCAGCGCATTCCATGCCCCCACCACTCTCTTGGTAAAGAACCTGGCATCTTATTAAGAACCCTACCGTTATCCCTGTATTCCACATTCTTACTTGTCCTTCCAAAATGTACAACCTCACATTTGAGAGGGTTGAACTCCATCTGCCACTCCTCAGCCCAGCTCTGCATCATATCTAAGTCCATTTGGAGACGACAACAGCCCTCCTCACTATCCACAACTCCACCAATCTTCGTATCATCTGCAAATTTACTGACCCACTCTTCGACTCCCTCTTCCAAGTCATTAATAAAAATTACAAACAGCAGAGGACCCAGAACTGATCCCTGTGGAACTCCACTTGTAACTGGACTTCATGCTGAATATTTACCATCTACCACCACTCTCTGACTTCGACCGGTTAGCCAGTTCTCTATCCAACTGGCCAAATTTCCCACTCCCATGCCTCCTGACTTTCCGCATAAGCCTACCATGGGGAACCTTATGAAATGCCTTACTAACGTCCATGTACACTACATCCACTGCTCTACCCTCATCCACAGACCGTCACCTATTACAATGAACAAGAGGTGAAAACAGGGGGTCAGGAAAGAGTGAATGGCCTTGATATCAAGGCAGTATTTGACTGAGGGTGTCATCGGGACCATCTACTTATTTGAGTTTAATGGGAATCAGGTGTACCCTTGCCACTGGATGGGGTTTTTCAGGGCACAAAGGAAGATGTATGTGGGCGGTGACTCACTGTCCTCTCAGTTCCAGGACATCTGTTCGTGAGATCCTCAGATTAACTTCCTCAACACAAACATCTTCAGTTCCGACATCAATGTCTTCGCGCCCGCATCTCTGGCACCCCGATCCATCATAAGATCAGAAGCGGTTGATCACTGAAGATCACACAAAGTTCAGAACATTTTGTCCCCTCTGAGTTCCTGAACCAGTCTCTGTGTCCATGTGCAGCAAGACCTGGACTGCATTCTGGTTTATGCTGTTAAAGTGTCATTAACATTCATGTATCAGTACAGCCAGACACTGTACATATCCACAGTTAAAAGAGGAGCTCATTCAGATTCAAGCTGGTTGCACAGAAATGTGGAAGCCGTTCAGCCCATCGAAACGATTGAAAAAGAAGAGGGACACCCATTCAATCGTGTTGCCTGTTCCCCAAGAAGAGCAGGGCTCTGGTCAGTACATTAATCTGTTAAACAGGAACAGGCCGAACCAATCAAACCCTTGAACCTGGTCCATGGGAGCCGGAGGAGGCCAGTCAGCTCCTCAAGTCATTTATACAGGAAGAGGAGGGTGTCATTGATGCTCCAACCTGAAAAACCAATGGAGCAAAGACTGCACTCATAGACCGCTCCACAATGATCCTCGTGGCTCCATTGACTGTGGAAAACATGATACTTTAATATGTTTCGCCGGCAGTGAGGAAGGAAGCCAAATCATTTCTACCAAGTCTCAAAGAGGCATCTTCTATCTCTGAAGACAGACCCATGTTCTCCATGGAGGTCAGAGGCTGATGGGAATTGTTAACTTTTTTTAGCATGAAGGTATTGAGGCTCCTGTCGGGACTCTGGATTACATGACGTTCATATTGTGAGGAGAGGTTACTCAACAACTGGCTCTCTCTCTCTCATTTTAAATGGGGAGTGTCGTGGGGTGAGAGGGACGTTCCCAGAGGCTTTTAAACTATCGAGAATCATGTAAACCAAGTAATAAACAAGCCATGGAACTTACCACCGTGTCATTGTCTGTTTGGAATATAATGAGTGACTGTCCATCCCCTAAAGATGCAAAGCACTCATAGCACTACAGATTAATCCTCATGCACTCCCGATGGTACAATCATCCCAACAATGAGTCTGGTGAAACTCCTTTACACTCTTTCTGCCAAGAGGATTATTCCTTATAAAGGAGAGAAAATCTGCCCACAACACCCCAAATAGTATCTCACCAACACTCTCAGGGTTGATCGCAATAATTCTGTTCCCTCACTTAGCTGTCTCAGCTTGTTTCCTGTGCTGTAAAAAGCCATTCCTTCTCTCTCACTGCCAATGATATGGAATTTAGAAGTTCCTTACGTCTGTACATCAGCATCAATAGAGTCATCACCAGAGGTGCCGATGGAGATGAACATCACTCTCAGAGAGAGACTCAATGCGAAAGAATTCACTCGAAACAGGGAATGGTCACCTACATGAATGCAAATCATTTGCAAGAACATGGAAATCAGGCAGAGTAAGGGAGCGATCTTTTCTTTTGTTCTGCCCTCACGGGATGTGTGCACCCTGGTCAGACCAATATGTAATGCTGATCCTGAACTGAGTAGCCGGTTCAGCTGTTCCACAGGTCAGTACAGAGTAAAACACACTGCTGTGGGTTTGTAGACACACAGAGACCTGACCAGGGAAGGATGACGCATCGACTTCTCTACAGGACATGAAGCAAACAGATAGGCTTCTGTTTAAAACAAGTGGTGATGATTTCATTTGTATTCCATCAACCTCCTTCATGAGACCCCAAAGCATTACTATTCTGTGCCTCTTAATGATGAATCAATGACTTGAGCACCATGCACTGTCTGTCCATCTGACAGATTCTGTGGAGAGAACAAATTACCCATCTCAAGTGCAAATATTTTGTGACGGAAGCAAAGTTAGAAGAGACTTGAAACGGTTATATCTGGATTTAGCAAAGGTACAAATGATGGATTATTCAGAAGTTGCACTGAGGCTCAGAAGGTGACTGAATTTTCCTGATAGTAGTCGCAGGCAGGGTTGGTGATTGGGGAGAATATGTAGAAATGTTAATCTAAATGGAGAAAAAAGATCATGGAGTTAAAGAACAGTCTGGTTTCTCATCGTGTATTGTTGAGTAAGCTGTGAATAGTAATTTGCTAGTTATAATCTGTAAGCAATAAAATTTTTGACTGGATCTGAAAATGATGACTTCGAAATGCTAAAATTTGAATATGAACAGCAATGTAGTTCAACTTAGTTTCATGGTCAGATGGAATGACTTACCAGGAACACCAACTATAGCGAGGATGGGATAGTAACCGCCTTGAATAATCCAAAGGATATCTTCGATCTATAATGCTAATGATATCCAAGGTTGAGAAAGGTAGTAAAGACCCAAGGATAAACTCCTGTCTGTTGTAATATTCTGATCCATTATTGGAACTTTCCAGTCTAATGTTCTCAGATTCTGATCTCTCCTCTCCCGTCTCTCAAGCTGCTGATCCCTGTTAGTCAAGTCGATGATGCTCCCGCCCATGCTGGGATAACACATTAAACTGAGTCCTTAATTAATAGAAGAGGCAAACCCTCCAGTGACACATTTACTATCCACGGAGACTGACATCAATCACATCACTGAACAAATAGCTCCAGCCAACGCCTTTCATTCAATATTGTTTTATTAAAATTCAAAACAATGATTCAAACTGTCATTTTCTGGATGGGCTATGCGAGGGTGACTGATGGAACAAATCCTGAGGCTGGTACATCAATTGAGTGTAACCATCCGATCTGTCTTGGATGCGGGAGAAATGCCATAAGTTTATCAGAACGTAAACATGCGTCTCTGTTTATAAATGGAAACATACATCCTGGAATTCATGATCAAGCATCATAATTTCGATAAAACATTGAAATAATTTTTATATTTCATGATCTGAAGGGAATGTGTGTCTGAGAAACGTGGGGTTATAACAGAAAAATGGCATGGATATATTAACAGAGAATTGTACGTGAAAAATACAATTCGGATTGTTATTCCAAGTTTAGAAAGAGGCAGATGGGGCCTGTCCTATTGATGTTATTGATGTTAATGAACCGTTATGAAATATTATTTACTGGACTTCAATTGCAGTGTGATTATGGTGTTGTGGAGGAGACAGAAAACAGAGAGAATTGGGGGACATGGCAGGATTGAGGGAAAATAATATTCTCCAGTCATCAGTATTGGAATGTTACCCTTAATATTCATATGAAGAACAGATTCAAGGATACCTTTAAAGTGAGGAACGAGGAGTAAAATCTACCTGTTTATTGAACACAAACTACAAGACAAAATGATTTTCTGTCCATACTAAACGATGGAAAGTACAAAGAAATAAGCTACACTCATAATATTGAGCTACATAAATTGAAATGTGTATTACCAAACTACGGAGGTGATGTGGAATATTTCTCAATCATTATTTGGCCCACAGCTGAGATGCTGATTTCCCCTCTGTCAGTGATCCACCTTATTGACATTCTCTAGCGCAGTATCTCAGTATCGAGCACGATTCTCAGTTCCTGCTGCTGTTCACCAAGTCTATCTGAATTAAACCACCTTCTCACTGTAAAAAAAAAATCACTTGGCCTTTTGGACTCCATTGAACTGTCAGCAACTCAGCTCTGTGATATTATTGGCGATAAATGCTCTGGGACCACAGCCAGTATCCGCACAGTGCTCAAACGGTATGGCAATAGATAAAGGCCTTGCCGTCCGTGAGAATTTCTAAATACAACTTCCATTTTCTGTCTGTTCCTGTCTATCGCCCCTCATGATGTCTTCTGATCTATCCAACTCACCCGCGTTTAACATCCCTCTAACCTCACCCTGTTTCCAAATTGTGCAGTTGTACAGTTTGATGTTGTGGCCATTTTGGAGAAAAGGATAGAGCAGGGACAGAACTGATCGTTGGAGGTTCCGGGTTTAGATGCTTCATTAAGAACAAGGAAAGTACTAAAAGTGTTTGGGGGGTGGCATCGTTCATCAAAGACAATATTACGTTAGCAGAAAGGATGTTTGATAAGGACTAGTCGACTGAGTTATTATGGGAAGTGTTTAGAAACAAAAATTGAGAGGTCACCCTGTTGTCAGTTCTCTATTGCCCTCCAGAGATGTAGAGTAAGGATTACAAGATGATACTGGATATGATCGAAAATAACAGAGTAGTTGTTATGGAGGACATTATCTTTCCAAATATTGACTGGGAACGCTACAGTTCAATTACTTTATATGGGTCAGTTTTTGTACAATGTGTGCAGAATGGTTTCCTGACACAGTATGTAGATAGGCCAACAAGGGATGAGGCCTAATTGGATTTGGTACTGAGTAATGAACCAGACCAGGTATTAGATTTAGAGGTAGGTGAACACTTGGCTGATAGTGACCACAATTCATTTATGTTTACCTTAGCGATGGAAAGGGACAGGTTATACCGCTGGACAAGAGTCATAGCTGGGGGAAAGGCAATTATGATGCGGTTAGGAAAGGGTTTAGGATGCATAGAATGGGGAAGGAAACTACAAGGGATGGGCACAATTCAAATGTGGAGCTTTTTTCAAACAACAGCTACTCTGTGTCGTAGATACATTTATACATGTCAGGAAAGAAGGAAGTGGTCGAGTGAGGCTGCTGTGTTTTACTGAAGAAGTTGAATCGCTTGTCAAGTGGAAGAAGGAGGCTTATGTAAAGAGGAAACGTGAAGGCTCAGTTCGGATGCTTGAGAGTTGCAAGTTATCCTGGGAGGAATTAAAGAAAAAGAGAAGAATAGCCAAGAGAGAGCATGAGAAGTCTTTGGCAAGTAGGATCCAGGAAAATCCACAAGCTTTCTATCAGTATGTCACGAATAAAATAATGACTAAATTAAGATTAGGGTCAATCAAGGACAGTAGTGTGAAGTTGTGTGTGTAGTCCAAGGAGATAGGACAGGAACTAAATAAATATTTGAATCAGTATTCACCCTGGAAAGACAATGCTATCGAGGCCTATAAAGAGTAAAGTCTAATAGACTAGATGGGATTGAGGTTCGTAAGGTGGAGATGTTAGCAAATATGGAGAGTGTGAAAATAGATAAGTTCCCTTCCTAGGATTCTCTGAGAAGTTAGGGACGAGGTTACACTACCATTGGCTCGAATCTTAACATTGCGATTGTCTACAGGAATAGTGCCAGAAGATTGGACGACAGCAAATGTTATCCCCTTGTTCAAGAAATGGAGAAGAGACCACCCTGGTAATTATATACCAGGCTTACTTTGGATATGGGTAAAGTGGTGGCAAGGATTATAAGAGGTAGGATTTATTATCAATAGAAAAGAATCATTTGATTCGGACAGTCAGCAAAGTTTTGTGATGGGTATGTCATGCCTCACAAATCATACTGAGTTCATTGAGAAGGTGACCAAACAGGTGGATGTGGGTAAACTGGGGTATATGGATTTCAGTAAATCATTTGATAGATCCCCCATGGTAGGCTATTGCAGAAAATATGGAGTGTGTGGTGTTGGAAAAGCAGAACAGATGAGGCAGCGTCCAAGGAGTAGGAGAGTCGATGTTTAAGTTGTAAGCCGTTCATCAGTAATCAGATCAGGTTCTGATCTGCCGACTTCACTTTCACCGAGCTCCTCGGATGCTGACTGACCTGCTGTGCTTTTCCAGCACCACACTTTAGACTCTGATCTCAAATCGGTAGTCCTTGCGTTCTCCCAGAAAATACAGAGACATGGAAATGAGGGTGATTTAGCGGTTTGGATCACAAGTTGGCTAGCTGAAAGAAGACAGATGTTGGTAGTTGATGGGGAATGTTCACCCTTGAGTTCAGTCGCTAGTGATATAATGTAAAAATATGTTTGAGGGGCAACTATTGTTTGTCTTTGTGAAAATGACCTTAATGGGGGAATGGAAGGATGAGTTAGAAAATTGACAGTTCGCAGTAAGGTCGGTGGGCTGTGGGCAGTGCTGAAGGATGTTGCAGGTACTGAGATGTAATGTTCTATGCTTATGCACCTACAATGGGCTGAATAGCTTTCTTCTGGGATGTAACAATACTGAGGTACTCTGACCCACAATATAAGCTTTAGGTGCCTGGAGAGACAAGCTGGTCCAGTAAAGGACACACACTGCACAGTCATTCCTGATATCTTCCTGTTGTCTGATATACAGCGGCCTCAAAATATCTGCCCAAACAAAATAGATTGATTCAAATTCAGGCAGTCAGGAGAACGTTCACCCGAATGGATTGCCATCAGAAGATTTAATGAACAATAAGATTTCAGAATAACACAAAGAATAAAATAATATCACAGGAGCATAATAATTGACAGCTGAGTAAAACTTACAGTTGCAAATATTTCCAAGGTCAACATATAGTTGAGGTTGATCACCTTGCTCTAGGAAGGATGGTATTAAACTGGAACTTTACAAGGATGTTGCCAAGACTCAAGGGTCTGAGTCATAGGGGGAGGTTGGAGAAGCTGGGACTGATGGGTGGCATGAAGTGCTTCGATAGGCTAGTCATGGCCCACATCAATTCCAGTCTCCCGCCTGCCTTAATCCCCTACAATTTTCCTACCAGTGGAATGGGTCCACAGTGGATGCCATATTCCTGGAACATCTCGACAACAAGGACACCCACGTCAGATTCCTGCTCATTGACTATAGGTTCCCCTTCAACACCATTATTCCCTTCAGACTGATCACAAAACTCCCTGACCTTAGCCTTGGCTCCGCCCTCTGAAGTTGGATCCTCAGCGTCCTGTCCTAGAGTACACAATCATTGAAAATAGGTGAGTGTGTCTCTTCCATGATAACATTCAACACTGAAATCCCAAAGGATGTGTCCTCAGCCCCCTACTATAGCCCTGTTCACCCACGACAGTATTGACAAATTTTGAACGAATGCCATCTACATGTTCACTGATGACACCATCATAGTAGGACAGGTATGTAATGATGGCAAGTCAAAACACGGAACGGAAATAGAGGACTTGGTGATGTGCTGCACTGAGAGCAATCTCTATTTCAACGTCAGCAGAACTCACCAACTGATCAATGACTTCAGAAAGAAATGAGGAGAACATGCCCCCATCTGCATCAATGGAACTGAAATTGAAAGAGTGGAAAGCATTAAGTTGCTTGGAGTGACTATAAACAACTTCCCATGTAGATGTGGCAGCCGAGATGGCACAACAACACCTCTTCTTTTAATGAAGCTCAGGACATTTGACATGTCCACAAGGACCCTCAGCAATGTCTACAAATGCACCACTGAGAGCAAACTATCTGGGTGCATAATGACCTGGTGTGGCCACAGCCCTGCCCAGGACAGTAAGAGAAATGACAGAAAGTTGTTTGCACAGCCCATGCAATCACGGAAACCAACGTCCCATTCATTGTCTCCATTTACACAGCTCGCTGCCGCGGAAAGGCTTATAACATGATCAAAGACCCATCGAACCCGGATCTCCTACAATCTCTTCCATAATGCAGACAATACAGAAGCTTGAACACACAAACCAGCGGCTCATGAACAGCATCTTCCCAGCCCATTATTAAACTGAGGAATGGACTCTCTAACTTCCAATAATGCTGATCTTGCTCACATTGATGTTGCCTATTGCATGCCCTTTCTGGTGTAGCCTGTATGCCTCAGTCTAAGTTTTTCCTTTACCAAATGATCTGTATGTTCCTTGCTTATTGTTGGAGCGAGATTCCCCAGCTAGGGACAAAGAATCTGGAGGCAGACAGGGCACAGGCACGGAATGGACTTTAATTCAAGCAAAACCGAGTTAATGCTGGGAGAATACCAAAGGATCTTCCTCGAATCTGGCTTTGACATGAGAAGACAATCATTTCCTTAAACTTTAGCTAAGATTCAGAAGGTAAATCAATGACGCACTTTGGTTTTACAGGAAAACATCAGTATTTTTATATGTTCTTTGTTGCAATGATCGTACACAACCTTGTCAGTGTACCCTCCACTCCCCTTCTGCAGAACCAATCTTATAAAACAACTGATCAATGATGGACACTCCCATGGACAGCCCGATTTTCTTATTTATTTCGGATGTTTAACGATTTTTGTTGTCTCTAGTCCTTGGGATCTTTCTATAATGCATTCCACAGATAGTCGCTGTGCTCTTTTGAGTCATACCCCTCATTGCTTATTTTGAATGATTGCATGAATTCTATTCTCCATTGGGCAGGCTATCAAATTCCGTTATCACATTTTACATTAAAAAGCTGATTCTGATACAAAATTCATAATAGTATTATTATTTCTACTGTTAACTTTTTTCTTAGTGAATTAGACAAGACATGCCAGGCATCTATTTAAGGTTTCATAATTACATTGAAATCTGTGTCCATAATTATTTACCAAATATTTAACTCGAACTTATTACTATTGTAAACAGTTTCAAAGGCGCAGCTTGCTTCTGAAAGATACCTTGAGTTACTGTTTTTGTGGATGAAAAGAATCCTTACTGAGATCAGAGTAAGTTACTTTTTGTAGTGAGTCTTCAAAGTTTTTGTGCTACAATTTCATTATTTCATCTGTGTTCTGTGACAAATCATCAATTTTTCAAAAAGAAGAACCTTCTTTATCACTATATTGGCATGTTTCAGAACCTTGCGAATCAGATTATCCTTTCTTTGGCCTTGGAATTATTTCCTTCTCAAAGGTCCTTTTTTCACTAATGCTGAAGCAATCTATTTTAATTTCTGGCTATTTTGTGGTCCCTCACAAAAAGACACTGAAATACACTTTTACATTTCCACCACTCCATGTCTCTAAAAAAAGGCAGCTCCAACTCTCACTATGATCTGCCAGAACTGTGTATAAACAAAGAGTTTCACTCTACTTAGATACATGCGACAATGAATCCTATCAAATCAAATGAAACCAAATCGTATAGTCAGGAGAAAGAAATGGTCACAAGGTCAATACACCCAGATGACACCACTGCAGCCTGCCACATCCGGCCAAATATTGTGATAGACGATTAAACAAATAACGGGTGGAGTGGGCTCCACAATAATTCCCATTCTATCAATGAATCAGCTCAGCACATCAGTGTATAAAACAGGGAAATAGTATCTGTACCATCCTAGTCACGGGTTTGAGTCGATGATTCAACTCACCGTCATCATGATGCCCACAGAATCATAGATGCCAGTCTTCAACCAATTCGATTCGCTGTACGTGACATGAAGAAACAGCTGAACACAGTAGATATGACAAAGGCAATGAGTCCTGACACCATTCCTGTAATAGGATTGAAGACTTGTGCTCCTCAACAAGCCGTGTTCCTGTGGAAGCTGTTTCATTGCAGCTCCAAATCTGACATCTCCCCCGGCAATGTGGAACGTTACTCAGCTATGACCAGTTCCTAAGCGGGGAATAATTACAATCTGACCAATTACAACCCCCTTCAGTCTCATCACGATAGTCAAATTGGGAGTTCTTTTTAACAGAGCTGTCAAGCAGCACAGAAATATCCTGCTCAGTGCGATGTCCGATAGGCCCCCATGTGGAGATGGTGCTGTTTTGGAAAAGTCACTGCATTAATAACCCAGACCAGGCTAATGCTCTGACAGCTGGTGGAAGTTAAAACAATTAATAAAATATCGAGATCTCACATCTGGTGTCAGTAACAGTGACCTTGAGGTCAATGTCGACTGGAAACACCAATTTGCTTTTCCAATGTACTTTCAGGAAGTGAAACTCCCGTGCTTTCCTGGTCTGGCATAAAAATGACTCCAGACACACAGACATGTGATGAACTCTTCAATGGTCTCTGAAAAGGCCAAACAAGACACTCTATCTTATGAAACTGCTCCGAGCTCTTAAAGGATAAAACTGGACAGAACATCCAGCCCTAGCCTCAGGATTGAAAAGGGAACGGGAAACACAGTCCTGTTGACTCTGCAGAGACCTCTTTCCGAACATCTGCGAACTTGTGACAACAGTTACAGAGCTTTCCCACAAACCGCACAGAAAAATCAGGAATGCAATAGGCCGTAAAGCACATTGAGCCTGCCCCATTCTAGTTAATGTCGAATATCTCCTCAATGCACTTTCCCCACACACTGTATACATCCCTTAATGTGATTAACCTTGAGGAACTATAAAATAGGAACTGCGGTAGTTCCTTTGGTCTGTTGAGTTTGCTATCCAGTTCAATATAATGACGGCTGACCCTTTATTTCTACACCATACTCCTGCTCTCTTCCCCCACGCTTTCTTTGTCTAGACATCTTTATTAGTCTTTAGTGCCTTGTCTTCCACAGCCTTATGTGAGAGAGAATTCTCAGGCTCACCAGTCTCTGAGTTCAGACATTTATTCGTATCTAAATGTAATGTGACCTGTCTGTACCTAATACTGTGGCCCCTTCGTTTAGACGTCCCAGCCAGGGGAATTATCATCACTGCTTCCAAACTATCTAACCCTGTCAGTGTCTTACATATCTCCCTGAGATCGCCACTCATTTTCCTAAATCCCATGGGATACAGGCTCAGTCGCCCCAAACTCTGCTCCCACAAAAGACTGTCATCCCAGAGATCAGTCTGGTCATCCTTCGCTGCACTCCCTCAATGTCAGTTTTGTCCTTTATTAGGTACAGAGACCAAAACTGCACACAACACTGCACAATGTTCTAGTTGAGGTCTCACCAAGGGCCTGTACAGCTGCACTGAGACACCTTTACTCCTGGACTCAAGCCCCCTGAAATGAGGGTCAACACCCCATTTATCTTCCTGACTGCTTTATGCTCCTGCAATATTGATTTCAGTGACTGGTGTACAGGGAAATCCCAGATCCTTTTCAATGTTACAGCTCCCCACATGGTGGGCCTGTGTAAACTGGTCTGTGTGCCAGTGTATTCCCTGTAATGGCTTCTGTCTTCAGAACTCACTGCCCTGCATGGAACTCAGAGGTCTGTCCAAACAATAACAGAAGAAAAGTGCAGTTCCCTTCATAGATCGACATGTCTCAAACACTCCCTTTTCGGATGGTTGACTGGAATTTTAGTGTTTCCCAACAAAGTAGACAACATCGCATCTATCCACACTGCTCTTCATCTGCCACATGTTTACTCATTCACTCCATTTTTTTCAATCACCTTTAATTTTTTTTCACATCATCCTCACTTTCCAAAATCCTAGTTCCGTCAGCAGACTTGGAAACTTTGCATTTGACTCCCTCGGCGAGATGTTTGAGATGTATTGTGAATATCCGGCGACCCAGCACCAATCATTACGATGCCTCATGAGCCTTCCAAACTGAAAACCATCCATTTATTGCTACTCATTGTTTCCTGTCAACACTCCCATTTTTACACCATGTTCATATATTTACCCCCATCCCATGTGCTTTTATTTTGCACACGAGGATTGGGACTCTATTAAAATTCTTGCTGAAAACCCAAGTTCAGTGCCTCTATTATTTTTTACTGCAATTAATCTACCAGTCAGTTTCTCAAATATGTATCCCATTTCATCAATGTGCGTTGATTTTTTTTTCCTATGCCCATTATTTTCAGTTCCAATAATTTCTCCAAGTTAGTTTATTTACTAATTTAATTCTACATCATTTTCTCGTCAGACTCAGGTTTTCTCCTATTGCTGGGAAGGCTTTGTTTATGTATCTTTCTGTGAAGGCAGAAGTGAAGTAGTTGTGTCATGTTTCTCTGTTCTCCATTCTCCATTCCCTGGTTTCAGACTGAAAGGAAGCTGAAACTTTGACAAAAAGGTACAGCTGCTGTCTATTCACCCTGTCCATGCCCATGGTAATCTTAAACCTGAATTACTTACCCACCCAACTTCCTCTGCTCCAAAATAAATAACTTGAGCTTACCCAGCCTCTCTCCACAGCTCAAATGGTCCATCCCAGGGAACATCCTGGGAAATCTCTTCTGCACCTCATCCAGTACAATCACATCCTTCCTGTAATGTGGCTCCCAGAACTACACACAGTCTTTCATTTGGCCTTACCGAAGTGCTATATAAAACTCGGATAATCTTTGGGTCAATGAATAAAGGCTTTATCTGCAGTCATGCTGAACTCATCAATTATCATATCCAGTCACATTCAGGGATGTGTGGAGAAGCACGCTCTGAGCTTCCTAGTGTGGTACCATTCTTTGAGTACTTCCCTGTCTGGTTCCTTCTTCCAAAGTGTATCACCTCATATTTATCAGGGTTACATTCCATCTGCCATTGATCTGACCATCTGACCATTCCATCTGTATCTTCCTGTAACATAAGACCTTCCTCCTCACTGCCAACCCCCTAGCCAATCATTGTGTCAAACACAAACTTACTTATCACACTTCCCCCACCCACCTCACAATCACATCACTAATGAATACCACAAATAATAAGGGACACAGCACTGATCTCTGCAGTAAACCGAGGAAACTGGGCTCCAGTCACACAAACACCCTTCTACCATGAAGTTGAGTTTGGATGCAACTTGGCAATCACTAATAGGCCCTACACGTTCACTGGTTGTTCTGTTCAACTTGATATAAGAGAAGAATATCTGGGGATTCTCCTTAATCTTGCCCTGCCAACAGGCTTCCATGCCCCTGTGTTAGTCAGTCCCCTCCGAGGGAAGAATTTCCTCCTTATTACCGTCTTAAATGGCATATCCCTTATCCTGTCATTATTTGCCTTAAATATAGAGTAGACAGCTAGAGAAACATCCTGTTTATTTCCACCTCATCACATGTATCATAGATTTTTGAAAATTCACTGTGATCACCTCTCATGCTTTGAAACTGGAGAGGTCGCAAGACAAATCTCCCCATCAGAAAATCTTGTCATCTCAGGAATTAATCTGGAGAATGTCCATTGCACGTTCTCTATGATCAGTGTATTCTTTCTTAGATTAGATCACCAACACTGCACTCAATAACTCAGGTACACTCTCAACAACACTCTATGCAACTGCTTTATGACGTCTTTACCTCTATTTTCCGATTCCCTTAAACAAACTCCAAGCTAACTTTAACTTTCCAATTACACGTATTCCTCCAAATACCATTCACACTAATTGCATTTACGAACTCACTGTGCGAGTTATGGAGGCATAGAGATGTACAAAATGGAAACAGACCCATCAGTCCAATCCACCCATGTCTAGCAGATATCCCAACCCAATCTCGTCCCACCTGTCCGCACCCGGCCCATATCCCTCCAAACCCTTCCTATTCATATAACCGTCCAAATGCCTTTTAAATGCTGCAATAGTACCAGACTCCACCACATCCACTGGCAGCTAATTCCATTCATGTACCACTGTCTGTGTGAAAAAGTTGCCCTTTAGATCTCTTTTACGTTTAGATTTTTTAAAGTGTGGAAAGAAGTCCACACTGACCCGGCAAAGCGCTTCCCATCCAGACCCATACCCCTACATTTACCCTTTAATCTAACAATATGGGCAATTTAGCATAGCCAATTCACTTAGCCTGCACATTTTTGGATGGTAGGGAAAACCCACACAGACATAGGGAAAATGTGCAAACTCCACACAGAGAGTCCACACAGCCTGAGGAGGCAATTGAACCCGAGTCTCTGGCGTTGGGAGGCAGCATTGCTAACCACCGTGCCACCCAACATCTTTCTCCTCTCACCCTAAACCTATGCCCTTTAGTTCTGGACTCCCCGACGCCAGAAAAAAGACTCTATCCATTTATTTTCTCCATGCCCTTCACAATTTTTTACATCTCTCGAGATCACCCCTCAGTCTCCAACGCTCAAGGTAAAACAGCCCCAGCTTGTACAGCCTCCCCCTTTACCTCAAATCCTCCAACCCTGGCAACATCCTTGTAAATCTTTCCTGAACCCTTTCAATTTTCACGACATATTTCTGAGAGGAAGGAGACCAGAATTCCACGCAATATTCCAACTGTGGCCTAACCAGTGTCCAGTACAGCCGCAACATGACCTCCCAACTCCAGTACTCAATACTCTAACCAATAAAGGAAAGCATGCCAAACGCCACCTTAACAATCCTATCTACCTGCGACTTCACTTTCAAGGACCCATGAACCTGCACTCCAAGGTCTCTTTGTTCAGCAACACTCCCCAGGACCTTGCCATTAATTGTATAAGTCCTGCGAAAATTTGCTTTCCCAAAATGCAGCACTTCTCATTTATTTGCATTAAACTCCATCTGCCACTTCTCAGCCCATTGGCCCACATGATCAAGATCTTGTTGTACTCTGAGGCAACCTTCTTCGCTGTCCACGACACCTACAATTTTGTTGTCATCTGCAAACTTACTAACGATACCTCTTATGCTCGCATCCAAATCATTTATGTAAATGATAAAAAGTAGAGGATCCAGCACTTATCCTTGTAGTACTCCACTGGTCACAGGCCTCCAGTCTGAAAAACAACCCTCCACCTCCACCCTCTGTCTTCAATCTTCGACCCAGTTCTGTATCCAAATGGCTAGATGTCCCTGTAATCCGTGAGATCTAAACTTGCTAACCAGTCTCCCATGGAGAATCGTGTCGAACTCGTTACTGAAGTCCATATAGATCACATCTACCGCTCTGCCCTCTTCATTACTTCTTCAAAAAACTCAATCGAGATCGTGAGATATGATTTGCCACGCACAAAGCCATGTTGACTATCCCTAATCTGTCCTTGTCTTTCCAAATGCATGTACATCCTGTCCTTCAGGATTCCTTTCAACAACTTGCGCACCACCGACTTCAGGCTCATTGGCCTATAGTTCCATGGCTTGTCCCTACCACCCTTCTTAAACAGTGGCACCACCTTTGCCAATCTCCAGTCTTCTGGCACCTCTCCTGTGACTATCAACGGTACAAATGTCTCAGCAAGAAGCCCAGCAAACACTTCTCTAGCTTCCCACAGAGTTCTATGGTACACATGTTCTGGTCCTGGGGATCTATCTACTTTTATACGTTTCAAGACATCCAGCACTCCCTCCTCTGTAATATGGACATTTTTCAACGTATAACCATTTATGTTCTGACATTCTATATCTTACATATCCGTTTCCACAGTAAATGCTGATGGAAAATACGGGTTTAGTATCTCCCACATTTCCTGCAGCTCCACACAAGGGCTGCCTTGCTGATGTTTGAGGGGCTCTATTCTCTCTCTAGTTATGATTTTGTCCTTAATGTATTTGTAAAAACCCTTAGCATTCTCCTTAATTCTACTTGCTAAAGCTATCTCACGTCCCCTTTTTGCCCTCCTGATTTCCCTCTTAAGTATACTCCTACTGCATTTATAATCCTTTATAAACTGCTGTTTCTTTGACCTTTTGTTTCCCCAAAGTTCCAAAACAATGCAAGAGCATACAAAACAGTAATTGCTGTTCCTGGAATTCGAGGAAATCACCTCCAACACCTAAAATACCCCCCAAAAAAGAGCAGCTCTTACAGCCAGAAATTTTTCCCGCCCAGACCTCTGAAAATCCAAACACACCACTTTCACTAGTTGTCTGTGGTCTCTGCTGCAAGAAACAACTTCAAATAATTCCGAAGTTTTTCAGGCATGATTTCTCTGTCAGAAATGCACTGTGACTCTCTGCAATTTTGCTGTTCATTTCTAAGGACCCAATATCACATCTTACATAATGGATTCCAACTGTTTCCCTACATATGTCAAATTAATTGGTCTTCAGTCCTCCACATTATCTCTTCTTCCCTGTGTACATAGATGGATCATGTTTACTACCTTTCAGTCATCTACAATGGCTACGGCCTTTGCAGGATCTGCAAGAAAATAAAACACAGTCACCGATAGTTCAATTAATATGCTGTTTTATTTCTGGTATTTTGATGTGAAGTATATCTGGCCCATCAGACTCAGCAATGATCAATCTAGCTCCATTTTCAAGTACTACCTTGTTGCTAATATGAATTGACTTTATCTCTTTAGTTCCACAAGTCCCATGTGATGACTTGACACGGAGATTTCCAGGCAGTTTCTCCATGAAGACAGATGCAAAGTAGCTGGTTAGGTTCTCTGCCATTTCCTTGTTCCCCACAATAAATTCTCCTATACCTTACAAATTTCCACATTTGGCCTTACTTTTGTTTTCTTTGATGTACGGATCGTAGATTCCTGTTTCCTGTTTGTTTGTATTCATGTTCTTTTGGATTTCCTTAACACTTTCTTCGTCCTTATTTTCAGAACAGTGAATCTCTCTGTATGTTCAGGTTTGCACAATATCTGGAATTCCTCTGAAACTGCTTCCTTAGATTTAATGGAATCATTAATTTCTTACATAAACCATTAATGAGTCCCCTTCCCTTTCGTTGGTGTTTGTAACTTAGTGATATGTACGTATTTTTCAGACTTTACAGTATTTCTATCACTAACAGCCAATGTTTGTCTCACACTAAATGTCATATTGTATTTTTCCAATTCACTTGACCCTCTAGCCTTCGGGTTTCCATGATATTTGAGTGTAATGTTCAAACATTCCATATTGCTTGCAGGCGCCATGTAAAATGCAACATATTAAAGTCACGATTGCCCAATAGCTGCCTCAGAGCACGGAAAGTAATTAGTCCTTCGGACTACACAACACCACGCCCGAAATAACCTGCTCTCTACTTTGGTTCACAACATACTCTTCAGCCTACCTCAAATGCACATAAAATTGATTTTTCACAGCATTAGCCATTGTTTGTGGGCAGCACGGTGGCGCAGTGGTTAGCACTGCTGCCTCTGAGCGCCAGAGACCCGTGTTCAATTCCTGCCTCAGGCTGTGCGGAGTTTGCACATTCTCCCTGCGTTGTGTGGGCTTGCTCCGGTTTCCTCCCACAGTCCAAAGATGTGCAGGTCAGGTGAATTGGCCATGCTAAATTGCTCATAGTTTTAGGTAAGGGGTAAATGTAGGGGTTATTGATGGGTTGCACTTCGGCGGGTCGGTGTGGACTTGTTGGGCCGAAGGGCCTGTTTCCACACTGTAAGTAATCTAAATTAGTTAACGCAGATTAGATGCAATTTTTGATTATTCAATATTACTGCAGCACCCATGATATTTGCATATCTAATTTATACAAGATAATGAGAGGCATAGGTAGAGTCGATGGCCAGAGACTATATCCCAGGGCAGAAATGACTAACACGGGGGATCATAGTTTTAAGCTGGGTGGAGGAAAGTATAGAGGGGATGTCAGAGGCGGGTTCTTTACACAGAGAGTTGTGAGAGCATGGAATACGTTGCCAGCAGCAGTTCTGTTGGCAGGGTCATTGGGGACATTTAAGAGACTCCTGGACATGCATATGATCACAGAGTTTTGAGGGTGCATACATGAGAATCAGTGTTCGGCACAACTTCGTGGGCTGAAGGGTCTGTTCTGCGCTGTACTGTTCTATGTTCTATGTTCTATGTAATTTCCAGAGAATCGGATGCACAAAGTTGCACAACAGTTTTGGTTTCGATATGTAAGGCACCAATGTGTGTTCCTCCTTGTTGTTTGCAAGATCCATACAAACTGATTCTGAAGAAGCTGTGGAATGTGCTCTGTGGTGTTATTAGTGATAGACGTGAACAAGTCATTGGGGAGGCTCACCCCGATGCTGAGATGATCAGAAGAAATGCATATCTATTCAGGACAAGCAACAATAACCTTCCCCGCTCCGCCAGGACAAATGTCTCCCTCTTCTCTCTACTTTTCACACTCTCTGCATATCTGTTACAGCACCTGCCCCCGAACAAGACTCTTGCTACACCACTGTCACCTTTGCATGCAACACTCGCATTCCTTCACTCTCTCTGTCACTGAAAGCAAATCGAGATTGAATTTATTATTTTGCCATCATTCATCCAGTGTGACAATTTGATGTTGGGGACAAAATTGCGAATATTTTGAAAATTAGGGAGAGAGCAGATGCTATCGAGACGGAAGAAGCCTGGGGATCAATCATCTTGCTCCACAAGAAGTTAGGAAATACTCACTAATCATATATATTTTTTCATATGAAACATATTCAAAGTAAACAGAAATACGATGACCCAGGGAATTCATCAGCCAGAAGAGTAACATCACAGAGACCGGCAGTGGCTGTGTGGTTGTGAAATTAAGTTGATGTAATCTTCATAAGTGTCTAATTGAAACAGCATATTGTTAGAGATTTGGGGGCAGTTGTGGGTGGTGGGTTGGTTAATGTTGTAAATAGTTGTGGCGTAATGTTCACTTTTACAGTTAAAAATAAATTGGCGTTATTTTCTTTAAATAGTCAAATTTGGGAGTTTTCTATCACTCATATTCTAATAAATTGCGCGGTGAAGTGAGCTCTCCTGGGTGTTTGGTTTAATTAACAGAGGCGTTCACCCCCAAGTCGTAACACTTGCAAAGACCAACAGAGAGCAAAAAATAAAATAAGGAGTGAGAAAGTAAAATATGAGGTAAGCAAGCCAGTCATGTAAAGAAAGACTGTAAGAGCTTCTTTCTATACATAAAGGGCAAACAAGAGGCAAACATGGGAATCTGATCGATAGAAATTGACACAGGAGAGATAGTAATGTGGAACAAGGAAATGGCTGAGGAGCTGAAAAATTACTTCTTGTCAGTCTTCATGATTGAAAACATGAGTAATATCCCAAACATTGAAAAGACTTAGTGGATAGACCTGAGTAAGGTGGCCATCACCTAGGAGAAGGTGCTGGGAAAACTGAATTGTCTGAAGGTAAGTAAATCACCTGGACCAGATGGACTCCACTCCAGATTTCCAAGGCAGATAGCTGATGAGACGGGGGAAGCGTTGGCGGTGATCTTTCAAGAATCTCTCGAATCAGGGAGATTCCCAGAGGACTGGAAAATCGCTAACGTGATATCCCATTTAAAAAAGTAAAGCAAAAAACGGAAAATTACACTCTGCCTAATCTACACTTTGCTGTGGGTAAGATCCTGGAATACATCGTGAAGGATGAGGTTTCTGATGTTGATGGTAAAGTAGGACAAAGTTACCCTGGTTTCATCAAGGGGAGGTCATGCCTGGAAAATCTGCTAGAAAACCTTGAGGATGTAACGATCAGGTTAGAACAAGGAGAGCCAATGGATGTCATCCACCTGGACTTCCAGTAGGTCTTTGACAATGTGCCGACAGGAGGCTACTGAATAAGGCCGAGGTCCATGGTATTAGAGGCAAGGTGCTAGCATGGACAGAATTTTGTCTGTCTGGCAGGAAGCAAAGATTGTCGATAAACGTGTCCCTCTCTGGATGACAGTCGGTGACAATTGGTGTTCCATAAGGCTCAGTGTTGGGACCACAACCTTTCACTTTATACATTAACGATCGAGATGAAGGATCTGAAGGCATTCTATCTACGTTTGAAGATGAAACAAAAATAGGTATAGGGACAGGTAACGTCGAAGAGGCAGGGAGGCTCACGAAGGATTTGGCTCGGTTAGGATAATGAGCAAAGAAATGGCAATTGGAGTCAAAGTGGGAAATTGTGTGAACATGCGCTTTGTTAGGAAGAATAAAAACATGGACTACTGAGAAAATTCAGATGTCTGAAGTGCAAAGGGACTTGGGAGTTCTACTCCAGGATTCACTCAATGTAAACTTGCAGGTTGAGGCAGTAGTTCGGAAGGCAAATGCAGTGATGGAATTTATTTGGAAAGGATATGAATGTAAAAGCAGGGATGTACCTCTGAGGCTGTATAAGGCTCTTGTCAGTCCATATTTGGAGTATTGTGCGCGGTTCTGAGCCCCATGTCTCAGGAAGCATGTGCTGACCTTGGAATGAGTTCACAGGAGGGACGTGGGAATGGTCCCAGGAATGAAAAGCTTAACATATGAGAATGGTTGAGGAATCTGAGTCTGTTCTTGATGGAGTTCAGAGGGATGTGGGGGGATCTAATTGAAACATGCAGAATACTAAATGGCATGGACAGTATGGATGGTGAGAAGACTTCCGTTGGTAGGAGATTCTAGGACCCAAGGATACAACCTTAGAGTAAAGGGAAATCCTTTAAGAACGGAGGTAAGGAGAAACGTCTTCAGCCAGAGAGTGGGGAACCTATAGAATTCATTTTCACAGAAGGCAGTGGAGGTCAGGTCATTGTGTTTATTTAAGATAGAGGTCGTTAGCTTCTTGAGTATCAAAGGGATCAAGGGTTACAGGGAGAATGCAGGAGAATGGCTTTGAGAAACTTGTCAGCCATAATTGTATGGTGGATCAGACTCGATGGGCTGAATGGCCTAATTTCTGTTCCTATATCCGATGATCTTGTGGCCTTCAGCCACAGTCTATTGCTCCCCTCTCTCTTACTTTGTCCCTTCTGACAGGAAAATGTGAGAGTAAAAGCTCCCTGAGTCACCTTCACCAAACTTGGAGCATTCCTGTTGAGGATTCATGGGAATCGCTCCACTGATTGAAGGAAAGGAAATTCTGCCAAATCCAACTGTTCCAGGAAGAAGTCTCATTCCAGCAGCTTGTGTGTGTAGAATAACGTCGGAGACAGAGTATCAGTTGGGACGCATTATCTCTTTTACATTTGAAATGAGTTCAACTACTATGAAACTCTGGAAACCTTTTCTTTTCTTTTTCATCTTCAGACATGTGCGATTGTGTATGTGTCTGTGCGTGTGTGTCTCTGTGTCTCACATTTTTCGAGAGACTGGTCTAGGTTACACTTCAAACCTGTTGTAACCAGTTGGCAAGTGGGGCTGGAAAAGGACACAGCGACCCTCCAACATTTGTCGGAGCAGAAATGAGAAATTCGCGTGGGCTTTTCAAAAGGGAATTCTCTTCCCCAGAAGTTTCAGCTCAAGATGGAAGCTCAACACATCACTTCCAGCATAATTAGACATGGTCCATAAATGTTGGCCGATCAACAACACCCACATTCCATGAACAAATATAAAATGATAAACTGCTGCAGAATTAATTGGATGGGAACAAGACTGTTAGATAAATGCCAGTTGCCTTCCAGAAATGTGTTGCCTGTGTACTTAGGCTTTGTACAGTTCCCTAGTATTGTGCCTGGATGCTTGTATTTATTCAAAGTTGTGTTTTGCAACATTTGACAGACATGTGAATGGAGGGAAATTGTGGACAGACTGAAACGTTCTGCACTGATCATAATCAGATCAGCCATGATCTTACTGTCTGACCGACCAATGACAAAGTGTCTAATGACCCCCTCCTGCTCTTCAGTTCTCTGTTCCTATGTTCCATTCAGTCCTTCAAACCATTAGTATAGGAGCAGATGGAGACCACTTGCTCCAAATACCTTTGTCGCAGTATTACAGGATATCATTCAGAATCTCAACACTGTGTGATTTGGTGTGGATTGGAAAATGTGATGGGAAATCCAAGCTGTGTATGAAAGTGGTGGTCCCACCTCTTTAAAGAGTGTCTCCTCTCTGCAAGTGGTGTTTCATTTGTTGGTCATGTTGTAGACACAGATTCATGTGGATATCCAGCCCATGCCTCTCCCAGAGATGGCTCACAAAATTCTTTTCTCCCACTGTCCTCAACATTCAATAACAACGTTTACAGGAAAATTAAAACCATTAAATTTCCAAAGAAAGAATATGAGAAAATAAAAACAGGAGTAGTAATTTGGATGCTCTCACCATTGTATGCTATCATGGCTGACCTACTGTTGGCATTAATGCGCAATGATGATAGTTTAATGCGCAATTCTTCACACCCCTCAGCTCTCTGACAGGTCAAAAATCCATCTACCTCCTCTCTAAATACTTGGATTGATATCGCTCCCCTAACTTTCTAGACCTGAGAATTCCTGACATTCACTACCCTCTATGAGAAGGAAACACTCTCCAAACAGACACCATCACGTATTAACATTAACAAAAGTGTTAAACTGACCTGTTCAGGTCAGACGGATTGACCCTGATATCAAGGCAGGATTTGATTGAAGTTGTTATCCACAGAGGCACTTAAATATCCAGAATCATGCATCCCGAGTCAAATTAAAAAAGACAAGCCATGGAACTTATCATCTTCTCAGTGTCTGTGTAGAACATAACGAGTGATTTTTCATCACCATCAAGTTTCAATGCAATGACCTGTTATTCGCTGACTGTGCTACAGATTAACCTTCACTCACTCCTCTTTTACCATCAGCCCAGGGATTAGTCTCGTGAAATTCCTTTACACAGCCACTATTGCAATGAGATAATTCCTTTCAAAGTAGAAAAATTTGTCCATAATACCCCAAATACTACCTCAACTACACTCTAAGTGATGATCACAATAATTCCTTTCCCTCACATATTGGTCTCCGTATCTTTATTATGACATAAAAACCCTCTCCTTCTCTATGCACTGCCACTGTTGCAGAATTTAAAAGTTTCTTACATCTGCATGTCAGCATCAGTAAAGCCAGCACCAGAGATGCCGATGGAGATGAACTCTTGGGGCGACACTCACTCACAAAGATTGCACTTGAAATAGGGAATGGTCACCTACCTGAATGGAAATGAAGTGTAGAAATAAGGAAAACAGGCAGAGGAAGGGAGCTAACTTTACTTTTGTTCTTCTGTCACGGGATGTGTGCAGCCATGGACAGGCCAGCATGTTATGCTGAGCTTTAACTGAGTGACTGTTTCAGCTGTTCCACAGGACAGTCACGAGTAAAACACATTGCTGTGGGTTTGCCCAGACATGACTGGGGATGGATAACCCATTGGCTTCTCTGAAGGACATGAAGCAAGCAGATGGGCTTTTTCTCACGAATGATGATAGTTTCAGTTCAATTACATCAATTTCGTTCATGAGATATCAACAGATTTTTATTCTGTGCCTCTAGATTATGTGCCAATTTGCCCGTCTGATTCTGCCCGTCTGACAGAATCTGAGCAGTAAACAAGGTCAACATACTCAAGAGCAATTATTCTGTAATTGACATGTGGTTACAAGGGACTTGATAAATTGTATCCAGATTTAACAAAGGCACAATTGATGGTTTATTCAGAAGATGCACTGAGGTTGAGGAGGAGTTGGGGATATCATGATTGTGGGATTGGACAGGATTCGTGAGTGGGAGGATATAGAAATGTAGATCTGTGCAGGGCGAGAAGGATTATGGAGTTTGAGACCAGTCTAGTTCTCCTCACAATTTGGTGAGCAATTTGTCATGAGTAATTTGCTCGATACAATTTGTGAGGAATGGAATATGTCATTGGAATTGAAAATGTTGACATCCACCTTTCTAAATTTTAAATAATATGTGCAGCAATTCAGTCCAACCTGGCTTAATGAACAGATAGAATGAATTACCAGGAACACCAACTTAGCGAGGATGGGATAGTAACCAACTTGAAAAACCATCAGTACATCATAGATCCGCAAAACTAATGAGATCCAAGGCCGAGAAAGACAGTAAAGACCCTCGAATAAACTCTTGTCCATTGCTGGAACGTTTCACTCAAATGTTCTCAGATTCTGATCCATTGTTGGAACATTCCAGTCGAATGTTCTCAGGTTCTGATCTCTCCTCCCCCCCTCTCTGGATCTGCTGATGCCTGTTAATGCTGTCGGTGATGCTCCCACTGATACTATGGGATAATACATTGAACCGAGTCCCTAATTAATAGAAGAGGAAAGCCCTCCAGTGACAAATTTAGGAACCACGGAGACTGACATAGAACGTAGAACATTAGAAAAATACAGTGCAGTACAGGCCCTTTGGCCCTCGATGTTGCACCGATCCAAGCCCACCTAACCTCCACTAACCCACTATCCTCCATATGCCTATCCAATGCCCGTTTAAATGCCCATAAAGAGGGAGAGTCCACCACTGCTACTGGCAGGGCATTCCATGAACTCACGACTCACTGAGTAAAGAATCTACCCCTAACATCTGTCCTATACCTATTACCCCTTAATTTAAAGCTATGCCCCCTCGTAATAGCTGACTCCATACGTGGAAAAAGGTTCTCATGGTCAACCCTATCTAAACCCCTAATCATCTTGTACACCTCTATCAAGTCATCCCTAAACCATTTTTTCTCCAATTAAAACAGCCCCAAGTGCTTCAGCCGTTCCTCAAATGGCAAGGCACGATGGGCGGCATGGTGGCACAGTGGTTAGCACTGCTCCCTCACACCGCCAGAGACCCGTTCAATGCCCGCCTCAGGCGACTGACTGTGTGGAGTTTGCACGTTGTCCCCATGTCTGCGTGGGTTTCCTCCGTGTGCTCCGGTTTCCTCCCACACTCCAAAGATGTGCAGGTCAGGTAAATTGGCCATGCTAAATTGCCCGTAGTGTTAGGTAATGGGTAAATGTAGGGGTATGGGTGAGTTGCGCTTCGGCGGGGCGGTGTGGACTTGTTGGGTCGAAGAGCCTGTTTCCACACTGTAAGTAATCTGATCTAAAACATCAATCACAGTCGCTGAACAAATCCCTCTCGTTAACCCATTTCAATTCAATACCTTTTATTAAAATTCAACATTATGATTAAAATTTCCATATTTTGGATGGGATATGTGGGGGAGACTGAGGGAACAAATGTTGGGTCTGGTAGATCAATTATTTGTTACCATTCAATCTGTCTTGGATATGGGAGCAATTAACAGAATATAAGCATGCTTCTCCGTTTATAAATTGAAATATACGTTCTGTATCTACTGATCAGGCACTGCAATATCAGGAAGACATTGAGAGAACTTTCATCATCCATGATCTGAGAAGAAAATATCCCTAACACGACATGCGGTTATAACAGACTGCGATATGGCTATGTTAAAAGGGAATTGTACCTTAGATATTTTGGGGACTGCAGATATTGGACAATTCCGTGTAGGCAAAACATGGCGGTGGAAAATGCACAGTAAGCCAGGCAACATCCGAGGAGCAAGAGTGTAAGTTTCAGGCAGGACCTTTCTTCAGGACTGGGGAGGGAGAAGGGGCTAAGAGAGAATGGGTGATGGGGTGAGGCTGGGGGAAAGATCAGTGATAGGTGAGTGAAGATAGGAGGTGATAGTGATAGATCCATGGGGAGTGTGGCGCAGATGGAGGGAAGGAAGATGGGCATTAGGTCTCCTCGAGAGGGCAGATATGGGTCCGGGGGTTAGATCTGGGATCTGGGTTGGCCAGGGGAGATTTGTAAACCAGTGAATCCAATGTTTATGCTGTGTGTTTGTTGGCTTCCGAGGCAGAAGATGAGGTGTTACTGGTAACAACCTGGTAAATCTGTTCTCAACCATCTCCAGCTTAATAATCTCCTTCGTATAACAGAACTGCACACAGTACTTTGGAAGAGGCTGCATCAATATCCTGCACAATCTCAGCATGACTTCCCAACTTCTAACCTCAAAGGTATGAGCAATGAAGTAACCTTAAACATCCTACGCCACCAACTTCAAAGTATTATACCTGCGCCCGTGGGCCCCTCTTTTCTATATACCTCCCAAAGCCCAGCATTAATTGTATAAGCCCTCCACTTGTTTGTTTTATCAAAATGCAATGCCTCACATGCATCCATGTTAACCTCCATCTGCCCCACCTCAGCCCAGTGAATGATATTACTGCCCCCTCACACTCCCCCTTCGGATTAAAACGACAATCCCATCTCCAGAACGCTTACACACACCAGCCTTGAGTTTCCCATTGACCCAGAGCTTGGTTTGCCTCGTGCAGGCAGAGGGAGGAGTCGGTAAGCAATATCGGGAAAGGAAGCAGTTGCCTTGTATCAATGAATGATTTTAGCAAGAGGAAAGCCACATGATAGAGATTTGAAATAGTGACCGGTGTTTTGGGCCCAGAATTGTGGTCCTTTCTCCTCTCTGGTGTTCAGTATTGATATCTGCTCGAGATCCTTCATCGTGCAGAGTGTGTCTGCAGGATTTCTTTCCCTAATATAGCAGACTACTGGTAATCGCCATTTAAACTGGAAATCATAGCTAAGCAATTGAAGATGTTCATTCGTTATCTCAATGACATAGCGAATGCACTCAACATCCTTTAGTTGAGGCTAATAACTTGTACTTTTTTTCAATTGGAAAAGTCCCCTGTATAATTTGGTAATGTTAACCAGAATTTGATAAATCCATTCACTTCAAATATGACCCGAAATCTGGGCATGATTTAGGCCTTGTTTAATGGATGGTGCCCACGTTTCTGCGCCGGAGCTCTGCATTCGATTCCAGTCCATGACTGTCTGATAGTGCCCCTATCTCTGGAGAAGGTGGGGTGTATTCATGACCTGTGGAGTTGTGTCACAGCATGTCACAACAGGCTGATGAACAAACACACAGGCGCACCATGTTGCAGCTTTAGGGGCTAATGCTGAATGATGGTAGTGTCCATATCACTGCGCCGAAAAGTCTAGTTCCAAATCCCACAGAGCTGTTTCATAATATGTTTGAACAAGTTGATTAAACTTTTTTGGAATCGTGCCTTGATGGAGAAGGAAGAGGTACCACTACTGAACATGAGACTATAGACCCAGGAAGACTGAGAGCGCAGCCAACCGTCCTAATTAGAGTCACATTTACACTTTCTAGAGGATTATAAAATTATGAAGGGCATGAATAGAGTGAGTGGTCAAGGATCCTTCCCCCCCCCCCCCCCCCCCAAGGTAGGAGAGTGTAAAGCTGGAATGCATAGGTTGAGGTTGGGAAGAGAAATACTTTTTTTCCTGCAGAGGGTGGTGCTTCTATGGAATACACTGCCAGAGAAACTGGTGGAGGCTGGAACAATTACAGCATTTAAAAGGCAACTGGATGGCTTTATGATTAGTGGGACATGGGCCAAATGCTGGCAAATGGGAGCGGATTAATTTAGAATAATCGGATGGCATGAACAAGTTGAAGGGTCTGTTTCCCTGTTGTACATCTCTATGAATCATTGTTTTAATTAGTGAAGGTCTCTTTGTAATCTTCAGCTGTTCACCATTATAAAAACACTGTCCACTGTACACCAAAACTTGATGTCATCCACAAATTTGCGAAATATACCTTCTATAACTCTCATCTAAATCATTTATATAAATGACAAACAAAAGTGGACCCAACAATTTTGCCTCTGGATCATCGCTGCTCACAGGCTTCCATTTAAAGAAAAACAACCATCTACCACCACCCTGTCTCCTGCCATTAAACAGGTATACACAGAAACACACACGCAATCGCACACACATACAAAGATACTGACGCAACCATGTCTTTAAGACAAAGGTTAGATTAAAACAACGATCGAGAGTTGCAGTGAGAATGCGGGAAAGTTGTGTTGAGGAACACACACGACAGAATCAAATAACAAAGTAGACTTGATGGGCTAAATGGCCTAAATCCAATTTCTTAAACTCTGTGTCCTTAAGGTGTCAGGATTATTTTCCAAGGGTGCAGTAGAAGCTACGTTTGATAAATACTTGACTAAACAGTCAATGGGACTGTGGGATACGTTTGAGAGGCTGAATGGTATATGTTTGTTCCTATTTTCTGTGCCCTTGTTTCAGAAAAGAATAGGTGACTTGCTGTGAGGTTAACACGCTTTTTCTAAAAAGGGGTCTCCCATTTCCATTTGAGATAACATTGCTCCTTTCTCCTTTGGATTATGCGAACTGTGGCGTTCTCATCCCCCGAGAACAGTGAAGTCTGGGTCATTGAGGATATTCAAGGTTGATCTTGACTGACCATTGACGGACAGGAGGGTCAATGTTTATTGGGAACAGACAAGAAAGGGGTATTCAGTTCCAGTCAGATCAGCCATGATGTTTCTAAACTGAGCACAAGTTGTAGGGGACGAATGACCATCTGCTGCTCCTACCTCATGCGTTGTTCTGTCAATTCACCCCCAAGGCTGTTACAGAGAGAGAGAAAGATCCCATTCAGCCAGTCAGCATCGTGATAATACGGCAAGATCAGGCCATAATGCACCTCTATGGGGTTAGACAGGAATAAATGAAGTAATCAAATCATTTCAGTAAATTACACAGCACAGGAGAATGCCATATAACCATCCCAGGCTGTTATGCAGGAGCATGGGGCGCCTTGGGCAGCGTCAGGAAATACAGAGTAGAGATCATTATTCATTTTGTATTTGGAAAGCTGTAACTAGTGGAATTCTTCAGGGATTTGTGTGAGGTCATCAACAAATTACAATCCACACCAATGAACTGGATGAAGAGGATGGATTTCAGTTTGCTCATACATCAGGATAGTCAATCAATAAGATGTCAAATGGAGACAGAGCGTCTCCTATGAAATTCAGATAGGAGAGTTCAGAGCGTCTGCAATAGGATACAGGCGGGGAGAGGGAAGAGCATCTGCAATGGGATACATACAGGGGGAGGGCAGAGCATCTGCCATGCGATACATGCAGGGGGAGGGCAGAGCATCTGCAATCGAATACAGACAGGGGGCGGGCAAAGCATCTGCATTGGGATACAGACGGGGGGGAGGGCAGAGCATCTGCAATGGGATACAGACAGGGGAAGGGAAGAGCATCTGCAATGAGATTCAGACAAGGGGAGGGCAGAGCATCTGCAATGGGATACAGACGGGGGGAGGGCAGAGCATCTGCAATGGGATACAGACGGGGGAGGGCAGAGTGTCTGCAATGGGATACAGACAGGGGAAGGGAAGAGCATCTGTAATGGGTACAGACAGGGGAAGGGCAGAGCATCTGCAATGGGATATAGACAAAAGGAGGGCAGAGCGTCTGAAATGGGATAGAGACAGTTGGAGGGGCAGAGCATCAAGCAATGGCATACAGACAGAGGACAGTTTTGAGCAAACCTGCAGCAGAAAAAATGTACAATATATATGTGATGGGAATTTTCTGTTTTGGGGAAAAGACAAAACAGCAGAAAATTATTTAAATGCAAGGAGAATGCAGAACAGAATGGTACAGAGGGATCTGTGTGTCTTAGTATATGAATCACAATAAAGTATTCTGAAGATGCAGCTGGTGATTTGGAAGTAAATGGAATGACTCTGTTCCGTGTCAGGGGTGTTGTGTTGAACTTAGCGATGATTTTTGCACCGGTACAGGGCATTGCTGAGATCACATCTGATGTATTATGTGTCGTTATAATTTCCTTAACTGATAAAAACAAAATTGCTTTCGAATCGTTTCAATGATTTTTCTCTTTACTCATTCTTGGGATGAAGGCATTATGTTACGAAGAAGGAACAGTTCGACCTGAGAATGAGAGATGTTTTAATGACCATATAACATCCTGAAAGAGTGTAGTTGGTGAATACCGGATGGATATTTCTTCTTATGTGGGAGAATAAAATTGGGGAAATAATTTAAGAAGAATTCAGGATCAAAGGAAAGGTCATTGGACGGAAAAATTGAACTCTGATTTCTCTTCATATCTGATGCCAGACAGGCTGAGCTTTTCAGTAATTTCTGTATTTGTTTAAGAATAAAACATATTCATCTTAACACAGATATTGTGAAGTGATCAAACGCTTATGTTTACATTATGCAGACCCATATTAACACATCTTCAAAACCAGTAGGGCCATTTATTGTTAATGAATTGATTCGGTGTCTGACAACAGCAATAATGCACTGACCTGGAGTCGAAAATGTGATGGAGTCATATAGTTCGGACAATATTCAAGGAGAGCTCACATGGTCCCGTTTGGGGCCTGATGACGTTACTGATTTAACTTACAGATGGAAAAATGTAGCCTATATGTGAAGGAACAGCCGACTGCTCCTTTTCTGTTTCCCTGCCGCTCAACACAGCACTATGTGGGAATTTTAAAAAGCCTATTCGTCTTTTCCACTCATGTAACATTCCTGATGATGATTCATTTGAATATCCCCACTGCCTGAAGCAAATTAATTCAGCCAAATCCAACTGTTGCAGGAGGAAATCCCATTGTCAGAAGGTTATGCGAGATGAGAATCTTCAGAAGTAATTATTCAGACTCGATATGTGAGGGGATCGGACAAGAGATTCTGTGGCTGCAAATGGGAATCCAAGATGATGTATAGCCTCCTACGTACCAGGGTCTAGGATGTCTCAGAGCGGCTGCAGAACGTTCTCACCGTGGTGGGGGAGCACCCAGAAGTCATTGTGCAAATTGGTGTAAATGACACAGGTAGAAGTAGTGATGAGGTCATGCAGAGTGATTATAGAGAGCGAGGAAAAAGGGTAAAAGACAGGACCACGACAGTGGTAATATCCAGTTTACTTCCAGTGTTCCGTGCTAGTGAGGGGAAGAACAGGCGGACATGGCAGAGGAATGTGTGGTAATTGGTACAGCAGGTAGGGATTCAGAGTTTTAGATCACTCGGATCTTTTGTTGGGCAGGGGTGACGTCCTTCAGGAAGGACGGGTTGTACCTGAATTGGAAGGGGACGAATATCCTGGCTGGCAGGTTTGCTCGTGCTGCAAGGGAGGGTTTCAACTCGATTGGCTGGCGTGGGGGACGGCGTGGGAATCTCAACAGCAGGGATGCAAGTGCTAGGCTGGAAGGAGATACTGTAATCGCAAGCAGTAAAGTGTAGAGACAGGTTAGACAGGAACACGACAGGCAGCAAGGAATGCCTGTTGGATTTAACTGCATCTGTCTCAATGTAAGATGGCTGACTGGTAAGGCCGGTGAACTCAGTGCGTGGAGAGGTACGTGGGACTGCGATATTATAGCCATTACAGAAACATGGCTAAGTGGGGGGGTGGGGGGTGGGGGGGGGGGCACAGGATTGGCAGCTTAATGTACCAAGGTACAGGTGCTTTATGCGAGACAGAGTTGGTGGAAGGAGGTGTGGGGGGTTTCATTTTTGATTAAGGCGAATATCACAGCAGTAATCAGGGATAAAATAACTGATGGATGATCCAGTGAGGATTTCTGGGGGAAGCTAAGAAATAAAAAGCAAATGATGATATTATTTGGGTTGTATTATAGGCCCCCAATATTAAACGGGAACTAGAATAATTAAAATATGTAGAAAGATTGGGGAGACTTGCAGGGCCAATAGGATTGCCATAGTCGTAGATTTTAATTTTCCTAACATTGACTGAGAATTACATAGAATTAAAGACTGAGATTGGGTTTATCTATTAAGTGTGTTCAGAAACGTTTCCTCCAGCAGTATGTAGAGGGTGCAATTCGGGAAGGGGTAAAACTTGACCTACTCTAAGAAATAGGGCAGGACATGTTACTGATGTGACAGTGGGGGAGCACGCTGGGACCAGTGACCATAGATTTAAAATAATTATGGAGAAGGACAAGACTGGCCCGCGTGTTCAATTTCTAAATTGGGGGAAAGCGAATTTTGATAGAATTAGATAGGAGCTTGTTGGGGTTGTTTGGAGGAGTTTCTTTAGAGGCGAAGGGACCTCCAGCTAGTGGGAGGCCTTTAAAGGTGAAATGGCTGGAGTTCAAGGTCTATATGTTCCTGTGAGGATAAAAGGCAAGGTTGGCAGGAAGAGGGAACCCTGGATGTCAGGAGATATTGAGGCTTTGACAGGGAAAAAGGAGGTGTGGCTGAGGTTCATGCTGCTGGGATCAAGGGAATCCCTGGTGGTGTACAGGGAATACAGGAATTTACCGAAAAAGGAAATCAGAAGGGCGAAAAGGGCGCACAGGATAGCATTGTCTGAGAAGATTAGGGTGAATCCAAAGAGGTTCGTTAAGTATATTAAAGTTAAATGAATAACTACATGAGAATATGCCCCCTCAAGTTCCAAAGTGGACATGCATGTCTGGAACCATAGGAGATGTATGAGATTCTCAATGAATATTTTTCCTCTGTCTTTACTGTGGAGAAATACAAGAAGAAATGGGAGGTTAACAAAGATCGTGGTGATATCTTGGGGTTAGTCAATATCACGTGTTGGATGCAATAGAATGTATGAAGGTGAATAAATCTCCTGGTCCGAAACAGAGGCATCCAAGAATACTGCAAGAGGCTACAGAAGAATCTACGGGGACCCGCATGATATTTTTGCATCATCGTTAGCCGCAGGTTAGGTTATGGAATATTGAAGTGTCGCAAACGTTTTACCATTTTTCAAGAATTGAAGCTGGAAAGCCTAACATATGTAGCAGGTAGGTTACTTGAGGAGCTTCTGAGGGATAAGATATACACACGTTTGGAAAGACAAGGTTTGATTAGAAATAGTTTATTGTTTTCAATTTCCTACAGTATGGAAACAGGCCATTTGGCCCAACAAGGCCACACCGACCCTCTGAATAGCAACCCAGTCAGTTCCATGCCCTTATATATATATATATATATAGAGAGAGAGAGAGAGAGAGAGAGAGAGCCCTAACTAATGCATATTAGGTTGTGGCCAATTCACCTAACTTGCACATCTTTGGATTGTGTAAGGAAAATTAAGCTCCCAGAGGAAACCCACACAAACACAGGGAGAATGTGCAAACTCCACAAGAGAGTCACCCAAGGCTGAAATCAAACCCGGATCATTAGCACTATGAGGCAGCAGTGCTAACCACTGAGCCACCATGCCACCCTTTCTTTTTCTCAACGTAGTTCAATGATACAGGTACAATATCTGTTCTGCCCTTCACCAATGATGCAGGTTCCAATGCGACAAACCATGGATAATCTATTGTCAACTGAAAATGTCCAGTTACTATTATTTATTATTGTTGTTGTTATTTATTTTAATAATTATTATTAGTAGTTGTTTTTAGACAGGAACTATTGCATGCCTTTGCGAGTGGGAGATCATGCCTCATAAATTTGTTTCAGTTCTTTCATAAAGTGACCAGCAATGTTGATGAGGGCAGCGCGGTAGACGTAGTCTGCATGGTTTTCAGTAAGGCCTTTGACAAGATTACTCTTGATAGGCTGGTCTGAAAGGTTAGAATCGCATGGAATTCAGAGGGAGCTGACGAGTTGGATACACAATTGGCTTGATTGTAGTAAACAGAGGTAACAGAAGTAACAATGGAAGGATGGTCTCGGACTGGAGGGCTGTGACACATGAAATGTCTCAGGGGTCAGTGCTGGACCCATTGTTGTTTATTATCTAGTTCAATGATATTCTTCAGAATGTACAAGGCATGATTAGTAAATTTGAAGGTGACACTAAAATTGGTGGTATTGTGGACAGTGAGGAAGGTTATCAGAAATTGCAGCAGGATGTTGATCAACTGGAGAAGTGGGCTGAGGATTTTTTTTTTCAAATTTAAATCAATGTAGGAGTTTCATGGTGAATGGTAAGGCCTTACGCAGTGTCCTTGAACAGAGGGCAATGAAGTTCAGGTTCACCGTTCTCTGAAAGTGGAGTCCCAGGTAGACATGGGCAGTGAAGAAGGCTTTTGGCTCACTGGCAGTCAACGGTCAGGACATGGAGGAGAGAAGTTGGTAAGTTATGTTGCAGTTGTACAGGATGTCCGTGAGACTGCACTTGTAGTGTTGTGTTCAAGTTTGGTCACGTTGCGATCAGAAGGATGTTTTTATATTGAAATGTTTGCAGACGGAATTTACAATGATGTTGCCAGGACTCAATAGTATGAATTACAGGAAAAGGTTGGACAAGTGAGAACTTTTTTTTCTTTAGAGCGTAGGAGACTGAGGGGGATCTTATCGAAGTGTACAAGATTATGAGAGGCATGGATAAGGTGAATGGACTGTGCCTTTTTTCCCAGAGTTGGGGAATTGAGGACTAGAGAGCATCAATTTAATGTGAGATGGGAAAGAATAAAAGGGAAACTGATGGAAACTGTTTTACACAGAGAGTGGTACACAAAGGGAATGAGCTGGCAGCGGAAGTGGTTGAAGCATTTATATTAACAATATTTAAACGGTATCTGGACAATTACATAGAACATAGAACATAGAACATAGAACAATACAGCGCAGTACAGGCCCTTCGGCCCTCGATGTTGCGCCGATCAAAGCCCACCTAACCTACACTAACCCACTATCCTCCATATACCTATCCAATGCCCGCTTAAATACCCATAAAGAGGGAGAGTCCACTACTGCTACTGGCAGGGCATTCCATGAACTTACGACTCGCTGAGTGAAGAACCTACCCCTAACATCAGTCCTATATCTACCCCCCCTTAATTTAAAGCTATGCCCCCTTGTAATCGCTGACTCCATACGTGGAAAAAGGTTGTCACTGTCAACCCTATCTAACCCCCTAATCATCTTGTACACCTCTATCAAGTCACCCCTAAACCTTCTTTTCTCCAATGAAAACAACCCCAAGTGCCTCAGCCTTTCCTCATAGGATCTTCCTACCATACCAGGCAACATCCTGGTAAACTTCCTCTGCACCCATTCCAGTGCCTCCACATCCTTCCTATAGTATGGCGACCAAAACTGCACACAATATTCCAGATGCGGCCGCACCAGAGTCTTATACAACTGCAGCATGACCTCAGGACTCCGGAACTCAATTCCTCTACCAATAAAAGCCAGTGCGCCATATGCCTTCTTCACTGCACTATTTACCTGGGTGGCAACTTTCAGAGATCTGTGTACATGGACACCAAGATCCCTCTGCTCTTCCACAATACCAAGTATCCGACCATTAGCCCAGTAATCCATCTTTTTATTACTCTTACCAAAGTGAATCACCTCACACTTAGCTACATTGAACTCCATTTGCCACCTTTCTGCCCAGCTCTGCAGCTTCTCTATATCCCGCTGTAACCTGCCATATCCTTCCTCACTGTCTACAACTCCTCCGACTTTCGTATCATCCGCAAACTTGCTGACGCAACCTTCTAACCCTTCCTCCAGGTCATTTATAAAAATGACAAACAGCAATGGTCCCAAAACAGATCCTTGCGGAACACCGCTAGTGACGGCACTCCAAGGTGAACCTTTGCCATCAACTACTACCCTCTGTCTTCTTCCAGCCAGCCAATTCCTAATCCAAACCTCCAACTCACCCTCAATGCCATATCTCTGTATTTTCTGCAGTAGCCTACCATGGGGGACCTTATCAAACGCCTTACTAAAATTCATATATACCACATCTACCGCTTTCCCCGCATCGACCTCCTTAGTCACCTTCTCAAAGAATATTTAAGGTTTGTGAGGCACGACCTGCCCTTCACAAAACCATGCTAACTATCCTTGATCACATCATTCTTATCCAGATGTGCATAAATCCTATCCCTTAAAATTCTCTCTAAGACTTTGCCCACAACAGAAGTGAGACTCACTGGCCTATAGTTACTAGGATTATCCCTACTCCCCTTCTTAAACAAGGGAACCACGTTTGCTAGCCTCCAGTCCTCTGGCACTACTCCTGTAGACAAAGAGGACACAAAAATCAAGGCCAATGGCTCTGCAATCTACTCCCTTGCTTCCCGGAGAATCCTAGGATAAATACCATCAGGCCCAGGGGACTTATCTATTTTCATCCTTGCCAGAATTTCCAACATCTCTTCTCTACATATCTCAAAGCCATCCATTCTACTTATTCGTGCCTCAGCATTCATATCGACAACAATGTCCTGTTCCTGAGTGAATACTGACGAAAAGTATTCATTCAGTGCCTCCCCAATCTCTTCAGCCTCCACACGCAACTTCCCATTACTATCCTTGATTGGACCCATTCCTACCCTAGTCATTGTTTTATTCCTAACATACCTATAGAAAGCCTTAGGGTTTTCCCTAATCCTACCAACTAAGGACCTTTCATGTCCCCTCCTTGCTGCTCTTAGCTCTCTCTTCAGGTCCTTCCGGGCTACCTTATAACTCTCAATCGCCCCGATTGAACCTTCACGCCTCATCTTTACAAAGGTCGCCCTCTTCCATTTAACAAGGGATTCCAACTCCTTATTAAACCACGGCTCCCTCACACGACCCTTTCCTCTCTGCCTGATAGGTACGTACTTATCAAGGACACTCAATAGTTGCTCCTTGAACAAGTTCCACATATCAATTACGCTCTTGCCTTGGAATCTACTTTTCCAATCCACACATCCTAAGTCATGTCTCAACGCATCATAATTTCCCTGCCCCCAGCTTTAACTCTTGCCCTGTAGTACACACTTATCCCTCTCCATCACTAGAATAAAAATCACCGAATTGTGGTCACTGTCCCCAAAGTGCTCACCTACCTCTAGTTCTAATAACTGGCCTGGTTCGTTACCCAGAACCAAATCCAGGATGGCCTCACCTCTTGTTGGCCTATCTACATATTGTGTCAGGAAGCTCTCCTGCACACATTGCACAAACACTGACCCATCTAACGAACTTGAGCTATAGCTTTCCCAATCAATATCAGGAAAGTTAAAGTCTCCCATAAAAATCACCCTATTACTGTCAGTCTTCTCCTGGATCATCTTCGCAATCCTTTCTTCAACGATTCTAGGACTATTAGGAGGCCTGTAAAAGACTCCTAACAGGGTGGCCTCACCTCTCCTATTCCTAACCTCAACCCAAACTACCTCAGATGGCAAATCTTCGTCCATCTTCCTTTCCACCGCTGTAATACTATCTTTGACAAGCAAAGCCACACACCCCCCCCCTTTTACCCCCACCTCTGACCCTACTAAAACATTTAAACCCTGGAACCTGCAACAGCCAATCCTGTCCCTGATCTAGCCACGTCTCTGTAATAGCCACAACATCGAAGTCCCAGGTACCAACCCACGCTGCGAGTTCACCTACCTTATTTCGTATTCTTCTGGCATTAAAGTATACACACTTCAAGCCACTCTTCTGTTTACAGGCACCCTCCTTTAAGATTGATGCCATATTCCTAACCTCCCTACACTCCAGGTCCTGCACCCTAAAGCTACAGTCTGGGTTCCCATGCCCCTGCAGAGTTACTTTAAACCCCCCCCCCCCCCAAGAGCACTAGCAAACCTCCCCTCCAAGGATACTGGTGCCCCTCAAGTTCAGGTGCAGCCCATCCTCTTTATAGAGGTCCCACCTTCCCCAGAAAGAACCCCAGTTATCCAAGTACCGAAATCCCTCCCTCCTGCACCATCCCTGTAGCCACGCATTTAACTGTTCTCTCTCCCTATTCCTCGACTCTCTATCACGTGGCACGGGTAACAAACCAGAGACAACAACTCTGTTCGTTCTAATTCTGAACTCTGTTCGTTCCAACATGGACAGGAAAGGACGACAAGTGACTTGTGCTAGGAAAAGAGGTTAATGTGGATGGATATTTGTGTCAGCATGGACCAGTTTGGGCAAAAGGGCCTTTCTCCATGCTGTAGGACTTGATGACTCCATAAGTAGAATAGCATTTGGTTCAAACTCTCATTCTTCCTTTGGTCATGAGTTCGAATAATACATGGACAACGTTCTTTCAAGATAACTTTGCAGAGATTTTCCTTTTCAGTTTGATATAAAACAGACGTGTGTATGTCTGTGTATGTGCGCGTGTATACGTGTGTGTGTGTGTGTGTGTGTGTGTGTGTGTGTGTGTGTGTGTGTGTTGTTTTGCAGTATTTTGCAAACGGAAATATCAATGTACATATTTGCATTATCCACTCGTCATTCTTCTTTCCATCATAGTTTGAGCAACTTTGCTTTGGTCATATACATGTTGTTTTAACAGATTAAAGAAATCTGTCTGACTTGTTCCTAACACTGATCCTGAGGCACTCTGAGGACTATATCATTGGCCATATCACCAATCTAGTTATAATTATTTTTTTGTGGCTAGTGGACGAATGGGACTAGAAAAGGGAACAGCGATCCAAAGACACAGGACGTTATCGACTCAGTCATCCTAATGCCAGTGTAGAGGAGATTTTTGGAGGTGATTCTGAGGGATAGGATTTACATGCATTTAGAAAGACGAGGACTTATTAGGAATAGTCAACATGGCTTTCTACGATGGAAATCATGTCTCATTAATGTGATTGGTATTTTGAAAAAGTGACGAAGAAGATTGAGGAAGGCACTGTGGTATACATTGTTCACACAGACTTCAGCAAGGCATTTAATAAGGTTCCTCATCGTACACAGAATGCTAAGATTAGGTCATATGGAATTCAGGAAAGGCTAAACAATTGTATACAAAATTGGATTGAAGGAAACGCGTTGTTTTCCAGACTGTAGGCCTGTGGGCCGGAGTGTGCTGAAAGAATCAGTGCTGAACGCAGTGCTTTTCATCATGTATATAAACAACTTGTATGTGATTATCGGAGGCATGGTTAGTAGGTTCACAGGTAACATAAAAAAAAAGAAGGGCAGTGGACAGTGATGATTATTTCAGATTACAATGGCACCCTTGACAAACAAAGGGCCAAGGACTGGCAGTAGAATTTAATGCAGACATTCGTAAGGTTTTGCATTTTGGTAAGTTAAACAGGGTGGTACCCTGGGAATGTTGCTGAACAAAGAGACCTACGGATGCAGGTTCATAGTTCCTTGAAAGTGGAGTAGCAGGTAGACAGAGTATTAATGTTCAGTCAGAACGTTGAGTGTAGGAGATGGAGTAGCATATTACGCTTCGACAGGACGTTGGTGAGGTCATGTTAAGAATACTGCGAACAATTCAGTTGGGACTGCTAAAGGATAGATGTTGCTAAGCTTGAGAGGGTGCAGAAAAAATTTACGAGGATTTTCTGGAACCTGAGGAATTGAGCTGCAGGAGAGGATGAACAGGTTGAGGCTATTCCTCCTGGACTGTTGGAGGCTGAATAGTGACATGACAGAGGCTTATAAAATCCTGAGGGCCATTTATAGTCTCAATGGCCAACATCATTTTTCCCAGTGTAGGGACTTCCAGAACTAGACGGCATAGGTTGAAGATGACAGGGGAAAGATTTAGACGGAACCTGAGGGGAAACGTTTTCATGCAGAGACTGATGGGTGCACGGAAACTGCAGTCAGAGGAAGTGGTGAAAGTGGGAACAATTGCATGTTTATAATATATCTGGATAGATAGATAAATAGAAATGGTTCAGAGGGATAATGAACAAATGCAGGGATTGGGACAAGGTCAGGTTAGGATGCCTGATCAGCATGGAGAATGTGGACAAAAGGATGTGTTTCCATGTTGTATGACACCGTTATTCTATCACAGGGATGAGGAAAAATGCTAAAAGGGCTTTTGAATGGGAATTCTCTTCCCCAGAAGATTGTGGTGCCTCTCTGATTGTAAGTATTCACAGCTGAGTTAGTTAAAGATTTCACAGAGACTGCGTCATGGCTAATGGGATACAGACAAGAAAGTGGGGCTGAAACCAAACCTGATCAGCCACAATCTTTTTGCCTGGTGGGGAAGTCTCAAAGTATCTCAGGACCCACTCCTACTCGTCAGTCCCCTGTTTCTGTGTTCCATTCAGACCCTCAAACCTGCTGGATCTGAGCAGTTGGAGGCCACTTACTGCTATCACATGGTGCACAGAAAGAGAGGAGAACATTCACAACCTCATGACTGTCACACTGGGTTTGGGAGATTTGGACAATGTAATTGGAAAACCCAGGCTGGATATGAAAGCAGTCCGTCATTTCTCTTTGCAGATGTTCTCCTCTCTGCAACTTTTGCTCCATTTGTTGGTAGACGCAGATTCACTGTGAATACAGCCTCCATACCTCACCCAGAGATGGCTCACAAAGTCCTCTGGTCTCCTTGACTGCAATATTCCATAACAGACCTTCCAGGTACCTTCCTGTAAATAATCTAATCTAATCTAATCTAATCTAATCTAATCTAATCTAATCTAATCTAATCTAATCTAATTTTCCAATAATAGAATGTGAAAATATTAGAAACAAAGGCAGGTCCTCCCCCTCCCAAGCCTGCCTTGCCTTTCACTAAGATCATGGCTTCATAGCCCTCACCGTTCTGACACATCAAAAGCCCTCTCCAAACTCTATGAGCACTTCCATAAAACACAGAACAAAGAACAGTTCGAGCACAGTACAGGACATTCGACCCTCGATGTTGTACCACCCGTTTATCCTACTCTATGATCAGACTGACCTACATGCTTCCGTTCACGTTCTTCCATATGCCTATCCAATATTCTCTTAAGTTTCCCTCACGTAATTGACTCTACTTCCACTTTTGGCAGTGTATTCCACACACCCACCACTCTCTGTTTAAAGAACCTACCTCAGATATCTCCCCTAAACCTTCCTCCAATTACCTTAAAATTATGACCCCTTGTGATAAATATTTCTGCCCCAGGAAACAGTCGCTAGCTATTCACTCTGTTTATGCCTCTCATCATCTTGCACACCTCTATCAAGTCACCTGTCATCTTTCTTCCCTCCAATGAGAAAAGCCCTTGCTCCCTCAAGCTTTCGTCATAAAACTTGCCCTCCAGTCCAGGCAGCATCTTGGTGAATTTCCGGTCTATGTCTTCCACATCATTCCTATAAGGGGGTGACCAGAACTGAACACAATATTCCAAGTGCGCTCTATTCAGGGCTCTATAGAGCTTCAGTATAACCTCACCGCTCTTAATCTCAATCCCCTGCTAATGAAAGCCAACACACCATGTGCCTTCTTAACCACACCATCAACTTGGGGAGCTTATTTGAGGGATCTGTGGGCACAGACCTCAAGGTCGCTCTATTCCTTCACACTGCTAAGAATCCTGTATTTAACCATGTATTCTGCATTCACATTCGAGCTTGCAAAGGGATTCACTTCACACTTTTCCAGTTTGAACTCCATCTGTCACTTCTCAGCCCAGCTCTGCATCCTGTCAACGTCCTGTTGCATATTACAAAAGCGCTCCACATTCTGTACCACTCCAACAACCTTTGTGTCATTGGCAAACTTGCTAACCCACTATTCCACACCCTCATCTAATTCATTTATAGAAATAACAAATAGTAGGGGTCCTAGAGCCGCTACCTGCAGAACACCACTGGTCCATTTCAGTGATCTAGCTCCCATAACTCTGTGCAAGAGAATTCCTGACATTCACTACCCTCTGTTTGAAGAAAACATTCTCTGCTTCGACATCATGACCTATTGATATGAGCAAAAGAGGGAACACAGTGGCTCAGGTAAGAGAGACTGGCCCTGAACTCAAGGCAGTATTTGACTGAAGATGAGATCAGGAGCCTGAGGAAAAACACACTTAATGAGAATCGATTGTGACCTCTCCAGAGTTTGGAGTCATTCACGGCACAAGGGAAGATGATTACCATTGGTCGGCATCAATCATCTCGGCCATGGGGCATCTCTGCAGGAGATCCACAAGGTAGCTCCCTGAGCCCAGACATCTGCTGTTTGTCAGCAGTGAATCCTGCAGTTGGGAAGGAGGCCTTTCAGCCCAATGAGTCAAAACTTCGCAGAAGTGGGGATATTCACTGAAGTTTCCATAACGTTTAGAACAGGTTGTCCCTCTTCAGCTCTTGAAGCAGTCTGTGTCCCTGTGCAACTAGACCTGGACAACATTCAAGATTGTGCTCTTAAAATCTGGGTCACATCCATGTTACAGCACTGTACATTTCCACGAGGAGCACATTGAGTACTTAAATCTGGTTTCACAAGAATGTGGGGAAGCCATCAGCCCATCGAAACGACTGAGCAAAAAGGGGGATAGCCCATTCAGATCTCCATTATCCACAGTTCCTTGTTTGTTTCACCTTTCATGTTGTTGTTTCATGGTATGTCAGCATCACTGGCATGGGCAGCATGTGTTGTCCATCCTTATTGCCCTTGACTGTGAGGCCATTTTTCAAGGCAACATGGAGCCAACTATTTTATTGTAGAACTGAAGTCACCCTTAGTCCAGAACGGGCAATAATGTTAAGTTTGTTTACCAAAGACTGTCAGTGAAATATTAAAAGAAATCCTGATTGTTTATTTTTTCCATCAGTGAAATTTCACTTTTTGTCATTCGACTTTAAGTTCAGTCATCGGCTATGGTAGGATTTCAAACAAAGCCTTAGAGTCATCACATTTGCCTCTGAATTACACGTGCAGTGACATTAAGAATCTCATAGAGTACCTGTTGTGAAGTACCTGTAGTGACAGCAACAAGTTTGTGGTCAAAATATTTGTCACTGGTAGAGAGGTCAGAATACAACGGGAGCCATAAATTTTGAAGTTAACAAAGTGCGAGATGATGTTTAATACAGCAACAGCATTGAGGCAGAGGTCGAGACTGGGCATATTATCGAGTTGGGTGTGGGCAGGTTCAATGACAGAAAGAATACCGAGACATAGAACAGTTCAGGGCAAAAGTCAGATTGAGGTTGTGAACAGCCATGTTCCTTCTGAGATGTTTATGAGTGAAGAGTCTGAAATTAATTTAAAGGAAGTGGAGTTTGTGACTGAAACTGAATAAAATACTCTACGTCTTTGCGAAATATAAATAACAGAATTAGCAATGATTTTCATCATAGTTTATAGAATTGAAAGGGATAGACTTACCAGGAACACCAATAATAGTGAGGATGGGGTTGTAACCAGCTTGAATAATCATCAGTACGGCTTCAATACGCAACTCTAACGATGTCCAATCCTGGGAAAGCAAGTAAATACCCAAAGATAAACTCCTGTTCATTGTATTATCATTCCAATGTAATATTCTCAGATTCGAATCCATTGCTGGAACATTTCAGTGAATTGTTCTGATTCACTTCCTCTCCCTCTCTCTGGAGCTGCTATCCCTCTCGTGTTGAGGATCACACTGCCCCTGATAGTATGGAACAACAGGTTCAAAGATGCCCCTTAATTATGGACGAAGGAAACTCTCCATTGACACAGTTAGGGTTCATGGAGACTGATGTCAATCATAGTCACTGAACAAACGGCTCCAGTTAATCTATTTCACTGCATCCCTTACAGAGCACAATAATAATTAGTCTGGGTGGGGTATTGACATCGCTGAGTATTCGGTGAATGGCACATCTCCAATTGTAAAGTTCGAGGTGACGGAGTGAGATGATGCTTTCTCTTCACAAGTTCGATGATTCTACTGTGTTTTGGCAGGGTAGGAATTGCTGGGTTCCCCAGACCATCTATGACTGATCACCAGGCCTGCTGTATACTTTAGTGTTATTTATTTATGTTTAACTTTGAAATTTATCTTACCATCATTAAACGGCTTCGGTGGGATTAGGCATTTTTGAGAGGCTGCTGCAGTGCCATAGAAGGCGTAGATACACTCCAATCCTTGTGGGGGTCTTTGAAGCTGCAGCCTGGCCCTGTGGAGTGATGGCCAAGCTCTCGTAGAAGCATGATTCTTAGTTTTAGATTTTGCAAGTTATTGCCGGGGTCTCAGTAGGGTTAGAAGGCAGGAAATCTCTCCCGGATGCTGCACTGTCTCTCTGAGATTCCTCTCAGAATTGTCTTTTGATGTTCGTTCCTCCTGGATTGGAGAACTGCATGTGAGACAATCTGTTTCCTGAATTTGTTTTTGTGAAAAGTGGGTGTTTATAGGCTGTTGCACATTTTGGAGTAGTTACTGTATAATAGTTAAATAATCTATTATTCTGTTATGTTTTCCAATAGAATTAAGATATTCCAAGTTGCTCTTGTTTTTGTTGTATCTTATCGACGATGTTCGAATATATTGTATTTTGCTGAATGCCGAATATTTTGACCAAGCGAATTGCATCTGAAACAGAGTACCTCATAGTTACATTTAAAATAAGAAAACTTTCGGGTTGAGACGACCTTTATCATGTATTTTCTGGTACGTCTGTTCATGTGCATCGCAAGAAGGACAGATGTTCTTGTTTTAATTAGATAATTACTTAATGGACAACATGTTGCAGAAATAAGGGGTGTACAGACGACTGCGCAAAGCTGGAGGAGTGATAGTTCGATAAGGAATTATACCAGATACTCAATCCACTTCACAGATCCAGCCCAGACACGTATAAACCTAAATGAGATACCTGCTCAGCACGGAGTACCGTGCAGACCAGTCTCATAACAACCCAGCAATCTGTTCAGGATGGAGCATTGTACAGACCCGGCTCAGGACAACCCAGCAATCTTCCAGGATGGAGCACTGTACAGAGGCACAAGCCAACAACAATCAGGAACAGATATAGACCAAGACTCAAGTTTAGAGTAGTGCTCGAAAAGCAAGCAGGTTTGGAAGCATCCGAGTAGCAGGAAAAGTGACGTTTCGGGGCCGAACATTCGATTTCCCTGCTCCTCGGATGCTTCTGACCTGCTGTGCTTTTACAGCACCACTCTAATCTTGACTCTGATCTTCAGTAACTACAGTCCTCACTTTCGTCTGCAGATATAGACCATTCAGACTCTCAAACCTATCCAAATTTCCATTAACCCTCGACTATCAAATATTATCCAATTCAGTCTCCACTGAAAGTACCTGAAAACAATTCCAGATACCAATTTTTCGCAATCGTCAAAGAAATTGAGCAGATTTCGGCAATTCAGCCCAACGAGTCTGCAGTGCCGTTTGATTACGGCTGAAATGTTTCTATCCTTGAGCCTTCTCTAAGTTACCATTCATCCCTTATGAATGAAAAAAAACATTCCTACATCTGTCTGAAATGCGAGATTGTGTCTATGTGTGTGGGTGTGTGCATGCATGTGCCTTCATAGGCATGTGCATAATTTTGCGTGTATGTATTGTGTTTATTAGTCCGCTTATCTATATTTATATGTATCTCTGTCTGCATTGTTGTGTAATATGTCCCTGCTGTTTTTCGTGTAAATTGACTGAAATCAGAGTTAAAGTTCCTCTCTCTCCCTCTCTCCAGCTTTCCTTGTCGTAATTAGATCGATGCAATGCCACCTTACACCGGCCTCCTACATCACTGCACAAGTGGGAAATATTATTTCTTGAGAGAACATCAAGTACTTTTACACATTTCATCCATTTAATTCTTTAAATGATGTGTTTGCAGCTACAGGGCAACTTCACCGGCGCGTTGCGATGTTGTTCCTGAAATATTACCACACAAAAGGGGTATGTTTCTGGAAATTTCAAACCTTTCTCAAATTTGCAAGAGTGCATGACAAGCGTTGCAATTTGAAGAACGTGAACAGAATTCGTCTCCTTTGCCAGCAAAATGGTTCACCTGGATACAACTGCAGAGGAAATACCCCTTAATGTCAGGAATAACTGGATTAGCATATTTCTTTTTAGGTTAGATTGCATACAGTGAGTAAACAGGACCTTCGGCCCAACAAGTCTACACTGACCCTCTGAAGAATAATCCACCCAGACACATTCACTCGCTCCGACTAACGCGCTGATCACTATGGGCAATTTAGCATGGCCAATTCACTGACCCGCACATCTTTGGACGGCATGAGGAAACAGGAACAAACCTATGCGTACACAGGGAAAATGGAGAAACTCCACGCAGATAATCGAACCCCGCTCCCTCGTGCGGTGAGATGGCGGTGCTAATCACTGATCCATTATACCAGCAAAGGCCAGTCATTTTCACGTTGCAGAGGGAACATGCACATTTATTAACATTTACTTTTTCCAATCTGAGTGGCAGCAGTAGAATTGCAATCCTCTACACACGAGCCTAGTTCGTGTGTGCGTGTCTGTGTGTGTGTGTGTGTGTGTATGGTGATGGTGCTGTCAACTTGAATGGTGATGCTGTGAGCATGCAGATAGACAATGACAAATACAGCCACAGAGAGACAAATACAGACATACAGTTGTACACAGAGACAACTGTAGACGTGGATTGATACAGATAAATCGATACACAACAGATAGATCGAGACAAATCCACACATATGCACACAGAGGCAAGGAAGGGCGCACGGATACACACAGAGAGAGATATAAACAGGGACAGAAACACATACACACCTGCAAAAGTTAAATATAGACACAGAAACAAATACACTCTGATATCCAGGCACGAATTTAGAAGCACAGGTAAGCGTACTGACATACTGCCTTTTTATGCAGACATAAGGAACCTGACAATACTTAATTTGCTCTGTGGGGGTGATAGAGTCATTGAGATGTGCAACATGGTAACAGTCCCTTCGGTCCAACCTGTCCATGCCGACCAGACATCCCATCCCAATCTAGTCCCACCTGCCTCCAATCATTCTTATTCATATACCCATCCACATGCCTCTTAAATGTTACAATTGTGCCAGTCTCCAACACGTCATCTGGCAGCTCATTCCATATCTGTACCACACTCTGCGTGAAAAGGTTGCCCCTTAGGTCTCTTTTATATCTTTCCCCTCTCATACTAAAACTATGCCCTCTCGTTCTGGATCACCCAATCCCAGGTAAAAGACGTTGTCTATTTGTCCTACCCATGACCCGCATAATTTTGTAACCCGCTATAAGATCATCCCTCAGCCTCCGACGATGCAGGGAAAACAGCCCCAGCCTGTCTAGCCTTTGCCTATAGCTCAAATCCTCCAACCCTGGCTTCATCCTTTTGAACCTTTTCTGAACCCTTTCAAGTTTCACAACATCTTTCCGATAGGAAGGAGACCAGAATTGCACACGGTATTCCAACAGTTGCCTAACCAATGTCACGTGCAGCCGCAACATGCCTTCCCAACGCCTGTACTCAGTAATCTGACCAATAAGTTCAAGCATACCAAACGCCTTCTGTACTATCCTATCTACTTGAGACAGCACTTTCAAGGGACTTTGAACATGAACTCCAAGGTATCTTTGTTCAGCAACACTCCCTTGAACCTTACCATTAAGTGTATAAGTCCTGCCAAGATTTTCTGTCCAAAAGGTGCAGCACCTCACATTTATCTGAATTAAACTGCATCGGCCACTTCTCAGCCCATTGGCCCATCTGGTCCAGATCCTGTTGTAATCTGCGGTAACCCACTTCGCTATTCACTACATCCCCAATTTTGGTGACATCTGCAAACTTACTAACTTCACCTCTTATGCTCGCATCCAAATCATTTTGTAACTGACAAAAAGTAGAGGGTCAAGCACCGATCATTTCTGACATCTCCCCAAACCCTTCCTCCAATTACCTTTTAAGTATGCCACTTCATGATAATCATTTCCACCATGTGAAACAGTCTCTGCATATTCACAGTACCTACGCCTCTCAACATCTTTTGCACTTCTGTCAAGTCACATTTCACCATTCTTCACTGCAACAAGAAAAGCCGTTGTTTCCTCAAACTTTCTTCATAAGACAGGTCCTCAAATCGCGACCGTATCCTGGTAAATATCCTGTGCACTCTCTCTAAAGATTCCGAATTTATCCTACAATGACGTGACCAGAACTGAACGCAGTGTTCCAAGTTTGATGTAACTTCACGGCTCTGAAAATCAATCCCCTGCAAATGAAAACCAACAGAACACACGACTTCTTAACAACCCTGTCAATCTGGGTGGCAATTTTGATGTATCTATGAACATGGACACCAAGATCCCTCTGATTCTCCACAATGCAAACAATCCTACTTATAACACTGTATTCTGCATTTAAATTTGTCCTTCCAAAGTGAATGACTTTACAATTTTCCAGTTTGAACTCCATCTGCCACTTCTCAGCTTAGCTCTGCTAAGTGTCTTGTTGCAACGTACAACAGACTTTCGCACTATCCACAACTCCACCAACTTCGTGTCATCGGCAAAATGACGAGCCCACTCTTCCTCTTCCTAATTTTTCCAAGTAATCATAAATCCTGTCTCTCGGAATCCTCTCGAATACGTTGGTCACCAGTGACGTGAGACTCACTGGTCTGCAATTCCCACGATTATACATATTCCCTCTCTTGAACACAAGAATAACGTTTCCAAACCTCCAATCATTGGCACTACTCAGGTATATGGAGAGAACGCAAATATCAGTGCTAAAGACGCAGGAAGGTCTTCCCACTCTTCCTGTAGTAATGTAGGGTATAACCCGCCTGTCCAGGGCATTAACCGATCCTTGTGTTTTTCAAAATTTTCAGCACATCCTCCTTCATAACATTAACCTGTTCTGCCATGTCAGCTTGTTTCACGTTGCCCTCACAAACGACGAGGTCACCCCCACCCCCCACCCCAACACTAGTAAATATTAAAGCAAAATATTCATCAAGGACCTCTCCTACCTCCTCTGACTTGGGTGCAAGTTCCCTCAAATATCCCTCATATTCCCTACTCTCACTTAGGTCATTTTCTTGTTGCTCATATGAGTGTAGAACGCATTTGAGTTTTCCCTTCCCCAGCCGCTGAGGCATTTTCTTGCGTCCTTCTCGCTCTTCTATTCCATTCTTCTGTTCCTTCCTTGTAGCCACGTAAAGTCCTCGATGATGTATTGCCTCGTGACGTGTATGCCATCTTCCTTACTCCTCTTGGCAACATGTTCCACGTCCTTTGGCACAATGGAGAGAAAGACCTGTAAGTAGATGGAAGCTGGATATCCTGTCAACTTCAGCATGTACTGCAAGTTTCCACACACTGGGCAATGATCTACCAGAGTGTTACAAAGCAATACACCGGGCTGGTTTGCGTGCGTCTACATGGTGGGGGTAAACCTCTCTGAGTTTTCCAAGAACAGCTTCCCAAACTACACTAACCGAGGAGCAGTGTGTTATGGGACTCTGATTGAACAAGGAGCTTGAGACAGAGTGTGTCATCTCATTCAACATGACCTGCAGCTTCACACCAGGGGACGGACGGCGCTGCCAGTGGCGGTTAGGCTCACAGTTTCATTCAGTTTCTATGAACCAGGACTTTCCAGGACGGAGCCGATGACATATCCATCACATCCCAGTGTGACGACTCCAACGTCACCATTCGTTGATGGAGGATATATTTGATGGAGAAGTGAATGCAATGCTTTCTCCCTCATCAAGGAGCTGCGGGTGCATACTTGTTTTGCCAGTATAGCGTGATGTCCGTTGGTGGATATTTTCTGTGTTGTCCCCATGTTAATCAGGAGAGGTTGATGAAGTTAAGGAACTCTCACCTAATTAATGTTGCAATGTGGTCATGCACAGAACACCATGTTGGTGAATACCCACTGTCTTGCCAGCAGCCACCGCTTCTTCTTTCAGAAGTCGTCAGCCATTCCCATCTTCTTTGGGTCTCCACTTTGAGCGAAAGTATGGCATCTCCGATAAAGGTTGGCCTCTTGACACAAGTTTCAAAACACCGTCGCTCTCTTCACTCCCCAATGGTAATGAACCATATCAAAATATCCCGCGTATACTGAGAGGTATGTGGTCACTGGGAGCATTCGGTAGGAACGCATCAGGGCGAAGCCGCAACACTTCTGATGCCGAAACGGCTCAGAATACACATTGTATCATGAAGTCGTGTCATCTCTCTCCATTTATATACTGCCGTTTATGCTTCCTGAAAAATAAATTCTCAGGTTCACAGTTACCCACGTTATATTCCTGCTGTCACGTTATTGTGTATTGATATCCAATATGAGGTTCTCCACTTCTTCTTGATAACTTAAATTCCTGCCTACCGTAGTAAGAAGGTGTTTGTTCCATTTATCTAAACCGGTGATGTTGGCTGCAAATAGTTGTGTACCGAACACTGGGCACTGTGTCACTATAGTCGTCAATTTGTGTCGAACTGATAAAGACGGATTTATCCCACATTCCTACCTGCTCACGTCTCAGTAACCAGTCCTCCCCGTATTCCTGTGCAGTAGATTTCAAAGGCTGAATGTTCCCTTCCATTTCCTGTGTGTCTGTCATGAGAGATGAGAACATTTGCTCAAATGTCTGAGTAGAATTCTCGAATGGCTGAATGGCCTCTTTCTGTTCGTGTTTAAAACTCTTGAGAGGCTGCATCGGCTGCTTCAGTCCGGGTGTTGTTGGGAATGGTGCTGAACATTTGGTACCGGCAGTGACAGCGTACTTCTAACTTAATGATGGAGGGAAGTCCATTGATGCTGCACTTGCTGATTGCCCACTGTGACTCATGGATGCCCGTTTTCCATTTTCTCCATCCTTTAGAAACATGTCACATCTCACAGGGGGTAGTGCTACAGAGCACAGTGGGCAGTACCTTCAATAGGAGAGTTAGAATTTCCCTCCGATAGGACTGTGTATCTGCTGCTCCTGGAGATAAGTTTAGGATCAGATCCATCAGTGAGAAGGACTTTGGTGAAAATGTTTCCCTCTTCTTGGCAACCCCATCATTTCCCACAGTCTGCCTGCTGTGTATTTGAGGCCTAGCTGGTCAGTCAGTGGTGGGCATGTGGACACACTCTTAATGATAGACTATGAAGTCCCACACCAAGAGTACGTTGTGCGTTGTTGTTAGCCTCAGTGCTTACTCTGATTTGTTTTTAACGTTTTGGGGAACACAGTTTTCACCGAGGCGTTGTGTGGAGGGTAGTAGATGTCTATCATCAGGTGGTTTCCTTGACCATCGTGACCTGTTACTATTAGATTTCCAGGGTTCTAGAATCATTGTTGGGGAATTCCACGGTTAACTAATTTCCTGACTGTATCCCACGGTGCTGCCATCACTGGTGGGTCTGTCCTGCCAGTGGGACAGGATATATCCAGAGGTGGTGATGGAATTCCATGCAACATTACCAATTAGGCCTGAATCTATGAGTATGAATGTGTCAGACTGTTTCCTAACCGGATCAATATGAGCGATAAAGGGGACTATGGGCAGGGACTCATAGGCTAAAAAGGTGAATGAAAGGCACTCTATCAGAATGTGTATTTTACTCTCAAATAGCCTGAGAAGATCAATGTTTACATTGAGTGAAATGGATATTATTTTATGCCATTATGGTGACATGAGTACAGTGTTACTGATATTGGCAACTGAATATCCAGGACATTTTACAGCTGTGTTTGCCAGATCAAACTGAAAAGGGTGTTCGGAGGAAATAGCTGATTAAGGGATGACATCTACATTGTTATTAAAGAGGATCTTATATCAACATTTTGAGCTATTGCCTTTGTCTTATTCATTTTGCATACAAAGTTCCAGTTCAGTTGAGTTGAGTTTGGGTAGAGATTCCCAGAGTGAGGCTGACTTGGTCTAACCAAACCTCAGTGGGCGGAAGTTACTTTGTGAAATGGGTCTTTATGACTCCACCGCATACTGCACCCAACAATCCCCGGAACATGCCATACCCGACAGTCTCGGGAACCCTCTTTATCCGACATTCTCTGGAACATTCTATCACTGATATTTGTGAACGGCCGTACGTCAGTGACTTGAATAAATGACAAGATCCCAACGAAGGAGATCACGTTCCAGGGAGAAGGAGACACACTTCCGAAGATCCCACAGGCGTTCAAGGGGGTGAATATGTTTTCCCTGCATTTACATTTCTTCACGACGTAGGATTAGCCATAATTTAGTCTGAAAGACAGAAATTTCCAGACACTGCTTGTCTTCAAGGAACGAGGAAAGATTCCTTCAGAACAGAATCATTTCACCCTTCGTTTGAGGAATTAGAAAGACGTTACCTGTGTCTGTTCTAGAATGATCTCTTATGGGGAATGTTCGAGAAACCATCTATTCGTATGGATGTGTTTCTGTGCGTTTGAGGAGGGACGCTTGCTTGCGTTTATGACATTTATTTTCAATAATTAAGAGATTTACATTTGTTATTTCATCTTCAATTATTTGAATAAATCTCTGAATACAGTGACACATTTAAACTCTCACTGCGTCCTCAATCAAACTGGTCACTTGACCTCCAGACTGATGCATAATGTGTTTGTTTACCTTTTTCACAGTAAACGTAGTGACGATCTACGTCCTGCTTCTTCAAGTTTGGGGATTGTCTCCAAGTGTCAGACGTTACCTGGGGGCAATGGCACTGGCGGTTCCACGGGCCATTATCCTCGAGCTGATCTGGAGACAGATTCCCATTGTTTATAACGAACCGTTTAATTTCCTGAGGTCAATCCCGTGCGTAATATTCACGCCGTCCTGCTTTGTGCAGCCACTGATTGTTCGGGCTGGTTCACTATCACTTTTAAATTTGATCGGTTTGTGGCCATTTGTTGCCAATAGCTGAAAAGTAAATATTGTAGTGAGAAAGTGGAGGTTGTGATTCTGGGAACCGTGATTGTGCTGAACTGTTTAAAGAACGTTTCCTGGTATTATTTGCTCACAGCTCATTATCAGCTGGGGAACGAGCCCTGGTTTTGTTCGTAACAAACCTTGTTCAATTTTCCTGTGTCTGGGTCACAACCGAGTTCCTCCACCACATTCTGACCCCCACTTTCCCTTTTCTCCTGATTCATCTGCTAAATGTCTTCACCGTCAGACACGTTTTAATTACCAGCAGACCCCGCAGGAAACTCCGCGCTCACACCAAGGGGGACATTCAGTCTGACACAGAAATGAAATATCGAAAAAAATCCATCATTTTACTGTGTGTGATCTCGGCCAATTTCATCCTGTTATGGTCAACGTTAATGGTGTTTTCTATATGGAGACGGACGTGGTATATTGTGGATAACATTGCGTCTTTAGAATTCTTTGTGCGGGAACTTGGCTTTATGCTGCAGCTCCTCATTTGCTGCACAAACACCGAGATTTAAGTCGTGATCCAGACTAAGTTCAGACAGCACCTTAAGAATGTACTGAAATATCCCTTTATCCAAATTCAATCAATCGAATTCATTCATTCATTAAACCATTCGGGTTTTCACATTTCATTTCACTGTTTCAGCAATAAAATAGCCTAGCAATATGAGGGTAGTGCGGATTTATTTTGAGCTTATCGAACAGAGGGTTGCAGGGAGACATTTCAATGTTTCTGTCAACTCAGGGCCAGTCTCTAAAGGCACCCTCCCACTGACTGGATCGAACAGATTTATTTCTAAACAATAAAAATGGTCACTAAAAAGCACTGAGCAGCGGAGTGAATGATGTTGTTGCTTGGCTTTGTTTTGAAGAAGCTCAGCTGGTGAGAGACAGATTCACTACCAAGTCCTGGTCTTCAGGGAAGAGGAGGAGACCGGTGCCTGAGCTCACGAGTTCGGTTTATGTCACTCTGTCCTTGCTTTCGCAGCTGGGACTCCCACTTCGAATTGACCTTTGGCAAAATTCATTTCTACAGCACGTTCACCCCATCTCAACTCAACTCAATCCGTCTTCCTCTCTTTCCATCTCTCTCTCTATCACACGCTCTCTAACCTCCACCCTCAGCTCCTCAATTGCACTCTCTCTCCCTGTTTCTCCTCATTTCACTCCCGCCCTCCACATCATCACTTTCTCACTCCGTCTCCCTTTCACTCACTCTCTTCCCAAATCTCTCTCTGTCTCTCAATACCTGTCGCTCCACCTGCTACCACTTTTCTTTCACATACTAACATTCTCTCTCACTCTCCTGATAACGCTGTCTCTCTCCCGCCTTTCTATCTCTCCACCAACCCGACCATATCTGTCTATCCTCTACTCCACTCCCCAGCATCTCAACCCATCCCCATCAATGGGTCAGAGGGAGACGGTAGGGGAAGCAAAAGAGAGTGTGTCGGAAAGAGATTGAGGGAGGGAATGGAATGAGATTCAGTCAGAGGAAAAGGAAGGATGAGAGAGAGAGAGAGAGAGAATGCGCATGGAGGGAGAGAGAAGAGAGAGACCGGGGTATAGAAAGAGCGAGTGGAGAAGAGAGAGTGGGAGTGCGGAGAGGGAGAAAGTATCGGAGGGTGCAGAGGTAGAGAGAAATACAGCTGGAAGCGGGTAGAGCGATTGAGTGGGAACAGGTAGATATATAGAGTGGTTCGGGCGGAGAGAGAGTGTGGAGGGAGTGGAGTGAGAATGGGAGGGGAGAGAGAGGAGACAGAGATTGGGGAAGAGAGAGATTCGGAGGGGTAGAGGGACAATGGGTCGTGGATGGTGACGGAGAGGGAAGTGGACGAGAGAATAGGAGGGGAAGGGAGAGACAGAGGGAGATGGACAGTGGGAGGGAAGCAGAGTCAGAGAATGTTGGGTGGGCATTAGGAGAGGAAGAGATTGTGGGATGAATATTGAGAGAAGGTAAGGGAGGAATAAAACACAACATGAGAGAAAGAGTGGCGTTAGAAAGAGAAAATGGGAGTGGGGAGAAATATATCGAGAGAAATACGGAGTGGGGAGTGTGGGTGGTGTGTAGAAAGAGTAATCTGGGGATATCGAGTGACAGAAAGTGATGTTGAGAGAGTGAAAATGAGAGGAATGTGGAGTATAAGAGAGAGAGAGAGAATGAGGTCGAGACAGCGGGCGAGTGGGACGGAGAAGACAGAGAGAGAGAAAAAGAGAGTGAACGAGTTAGAGAAAGAGAGAGTGTGGGATGGTGGTACTGAGAAAGAAAGAGAAAGAGGGAGTGAGGTAGGGAGAGAGGGAGAGCCAGACTGGTGCAGAGAGTGAGAGGGAGATGTTTGGAGAGAGAGACAGCGTGGGTGGGAGAGGATAGAGACACAGAGTATTGGGTAGAGCGAGAGAGAGGAGTGAGTTGCAGAGAGAGAGTTAAAGGGGCAGAGGGTAGGAGAGTGTGGGAGGGGTGTAAAGGTAGGAAAAATGTGAACAGGGTAGAGGGAGAGAGACAGAGTGTGTGGGAGGGAGTAGACATGGAGAGTAGGTTTGGGGAGGAGAGAGGGAGCGTGTGGTTTGTACATGAAGCGAAAGAGAGTGAGGGAGGTTTGTGGAGCGATAGAGTTGAAGCGGGTGGAGAATAAGGGATAGTCGGACCGGTGTGGAGAGGGAAATATCAAGAGAGTGGTGGGAGTAGAGAAGAGAGAGTTGCCGGGGTAGAGAGAGTGGAAGCGGGGCAGAGATGTTGGGAGAAGGATAGAGAGAGTGTGAGAGGGGATAGAGAGAGAGGGACCCGGGAGAGTGTGTGGGTGTGCGTTGGGGAGAGAAAGTGGGAGGGTTCTAAGAGTGACGAGTGGGATTGTGGTAGAGAGTGGCAGAGAGGTAGAGAGAGAGGGAAAGAAGGGAGAGACAGAAAGGATGGGGATGGAGAGAAAAAAGAATGGGAGTGCTTACAGAGGGAGAGAGTGGGAGAAGGGTAGAGTGTGACTGATAGAGCGAACTAGAGAGAGAGAGAAAGACAGACAGCGACAGGGAGTGGAAGGGGTGTGCAAAGAGAGACAGAGACAGAGTGGGAGGCAGTAGAGAGGGAGAAACAGTACAGAGAGAAAGAGCGAGAGTGGGAGTGGAATAGCGAGAGTGAGAGTGAGAATGCGAGCGGTGTAGACAGTGGTGGGGCTGTAGAGAGAGAGATAGAGTGGAGGATGTATATTGCGCGAGTGGGAGGAAGTCGAGACAGAGTGAGAAGGGGTAGATAGAGAGAGAAGGAGAGGAAGATAGAGAGTGTGGGGGATGGAGAGACAAAAAGAGAAACAGACAGAGAGAGAGAGCAAGAGAGAGTGGGAAGGATGTAGCGAGAGAGAGAGACAGAGAGAGTGGACGCGGATGGAAAGCGTGAGAAGCAGAGGGGGAGAGTGAGTGATGGTGGTGAGTACAATGAACGAGGGGGAGGTGGTTAGAGATAGAGTGGGGGTGGTTTAGCGAGAAAACGGAAGGGGTAGACAGACAGTGTGTGGATGTGGGTAGAGAGAGTATGTGAGTGTGGCAGAGAAAGAGATTGGTAAGAAGTAAAGAGAGAAAGGGAGAGAGGGATGATATTAGACAGAAAGAGAGAAAGTTGGGAGAGAGAGGGGTTGTGAATAGGGAATGGAGGCAGAGAGAGTGAGAGGGATTTGAGAGACAGAGAGTGTTACGAGGGTAGAGAGAGACTGACAGAGATGAAGATAGGGGAGGCGAGAGGGAGAGAGTGTGAGGGTTTATAGAGGTTCAGAGGGGGACGGTGTGGAGAGAGCCTGTGGGAGGGGGAAGGTGGACAGTCGGCTGGGAGAGCGGCAGAATGGCAGTGGAAAGAGAGCGAGAGCGGGGTTAGAGAAAGAATGGGAAGGTGTTCGAGAGAGAGAGAGATAGAGATAGATTCTTGGAGTAAGCCGAGTAAGAGTGAGCTCCAAAGGAGTAGAGAGGAACTGTTGGAGGGGAGTAAGAGAGAGAAGGAAGGGAGTAGAACAAGATTGGGAGGCTGGTAGAGACCCAAAGTGGGAGACTGATCGAGAGAGTGGGATGAGGTTAGACAGAGTGGGAAGTGTAGACAGAGGGAGTTTAGAGAGAGAGACTGGGGAGCAGGGGTAGAGAGAAAAGGACAGCTCGGGAAGTGTGCAGAGAGAGATTGTGGAGGGCTGAGAGACACCGAACAGAGAGAGAAGGAAGAGGGTAAGGAGAGATTTGGAGGGTGGTAGAGAGAGTTGAATGCGATGAGAGAGAGAAAGGGTGGTAGGTATTTGAGAGCTTGAGTGCAATGGCACAGGGAAATTACGTGGGAATATATTCGAGAGAGAGCGAGAGAGATTGGGGTAGACCGAGAGAAAGTGAGGGGAGAGAAAAAGAGGGAGCGAGTAGAGAGAGGGAGATAACTTTGAAAAGTGTGGTGAGAGATGGAACGAAAGTGGGAGGGGGTAACGAGAGAAAGTGGGACTGGTGCAGAAAGAGAGTAGGAGGGTGGAAGAGAAAGAGATTGGTGGGGTAGAGTGAGCGTTTGGGAGGAGTTATAGAGAGACAGACAGAGAGAAACAGAAACAGAGAGCAGCAGAGAGGGTGAGGGGTCTGGAGACAGAGAGAAAGAGAGTGAGGGTTAGAGACTGAAGGGTGTGTGGAAGGGAGAGAGAGTTGAATGAGGGTAGAGATAGATGGGGAGAGGCAGAGAGAGAGACAGAGAAAGAGAATGTGTGACGCTGTTGTAGTGAATGAGAAATGGAGGGGGAAAAGAGTGAGTAGGAAGGGGGCATAACGAGAGAGAAAGTGGGATGTTTTTAGAGAAAGAGAGTGTGGGACTTGAGTAGGGAGTGAGGTAGAATGGGAGGTGGGAGAGAGTGTGTGAGGCGGGTAGAGGACGAATGGGTGGAGTAGAAAGCGGAAAAGAGTGAGTGGAAATTGGTTCGAGAGAGACTGGCCCCGGATGGAGAGAAGAGTGTTTGGGGAAGAGAGAGAGAGAGGAAGGGGTAGAGAGACATTGCGAGTTGTTTAGGGAGAGAGTGGAAGTCGTGTTGAGCGACAAGGTGGTTGGGGGTTCGGGAGAGAAGAAAGGGAGGCCAGAGAGAAAGAGAGAGAGAGTGGGAGATTCTTGAGAGAGTGAAGAAGAGAGATATGGAGGAGTGTAGAGAAACAGTGACTGACAGAGAGACAGAGAGAGACAGGCAGCCAGAGAGAGTGGAAGGGGTTTGCAGAGAGTGAGAGACCGATAGAAAGACAGTGACAGAAAGAGGAGAGAGATAGAGATAGAGAAAGAGAGACAATGCTTGGGGTGTGAGGAGAAAGTGAGAGAGTGGGAGGTGAGTCGAGAAACTGAGAGTGAGAGTGGGAGTGAGGTAGAACTTTTGGGAAGGGGAGTAAAGTGGGTGGCAGTGTTTAAAGAGGGAGAGTGGGTAGGAGTTAGTGAGAAATAATCGGAGTGGTTCGAGAGAGGGGTAGAGGGTAAAAAGAGAGAGGGAATAGGTAGAGAGAGGAAGAGTTGGAGGTTGTTAGAGAGAGATTGAGTGGGAGGAAGGAGAGAGAGGGACAAGGAGAGAGAGAGAGATAGGTAAAGAGAGAGCAGCAGAGAGTGGGAGGAACATAGAGAGAGTAGGAGAGGGTAAAGAGAGTGAATGTGGGAGGGGTTATAGAGACAGAGACAGAGAGAAACAGAAACAGAGACCGAGAGAGAGTCGGATGTGTGCAGATAGGCAGAGACAGAGTGGGGGATATAGAGACTGAGTGGGAGTGGGTTAGGGAGACAGAGTGGTAGGAATGTATAGAGAGAGTGGGCCAGGTAGAGAGCGAGACAGTAAGACAGACTGGGACACGGTTGGAGTGAGTGAGAAAGCGAGTGGGATGAGAGAGAGTACGAAGGGGGTATAGAGAGAGGGAGGGAAGGTATCGACGAAAGAGAGTGTGCGAGTGAAATACAGAGAGAGGGAGAGTGGGAGGAGGGAGAGAATGGGAGGCGCGTGGAGAGAGAAAATGGGAGGACTGTAGAGAGAGGGACAAAAAGTCAGTGGAAGGCGGTTCAAGAGAGAGTGGCGGGAAATAGAGAGACAGTGTCGTCTGGGGCAGAGAGAGTTTGGAAGTTGTAGAGAGACAGTGGGAGTTGATTAAAGGGAGAATAGACATGCTGTAGAGAGAGAAAATGGATGGGGATTAGGGAAAGAGAAAGGAGGCGAGAAAGAGTGTGTGTGGATGATGGAGAGAGAGTGAGGTTTTTTTGAGAGAGAGAGACGGAGGAGGGTGGCTAGAGATTGACTTACAGAGAGGTTGCCGGAGTGACAGAGAAAGACAGAGGGAGAATGTGGAAAGGGTTTGCAGAGAGCGTGAGACAAAGTGAGAGTGGGAGGCAGCAGAAGGAGATACAAAAACAGAGAATTAGAGAGAGTGGTTGGGTGTATAGAGAAAAAGAGAGAGCGAGAGGTGAGTTGAAAGATTGAGAGTGAGAGTGGGAGTAAGGTAGAGATAGTTGTAAGTTGTGTAGTGCATGTGGGAGTGTGCAGAGAGAAAATGGGGAGATGTGTGGTGAGAGAATGGGAGTGGTTAGAGAAAGGGGTTAGAGGGTAGAGAGAGAGTGAATGGTAGAGAGAGAGAGAGAGAGAGAGACAGTGGGGGATGTTAGAGTAGGTAGAGAGAGAGCGACAAAGAGAGACATATACAAAGAGGGAGAGACCAAAAGAGAATGGATGAAGAGAGAGAGGGGGATCGAGAGAGATTGGGGAGATAAGAGAGAGTGGGAGGGTCTTAGATAGAGAGGGGGAGGGGATTAGAGAGTGAGGGAGAATGGTTTGGGGTTGGAGAGAGAGAGGCAGGAGAGAGAGTGTGTGAGGGTTTTGAGAGAGCGGGAGGAGGGCAGAGAAAGTGTTACCAAGAGAAATGCAGACAGAGAGAGAGAGAGAGTGCAAGGGGTTTGCAAAGCGAGAGACCAAGAGAGAGAGTGGGAGCGAGTAGAATGAGTGAGAGACCGTGAGAGAGAGAGTAGTTCAGGTTCAGAGAGAAAGAGAGAGGGAGGAGATAGAGGAAGGAAGAGGAAGAGCAGGAGTGGAGTACAGAGACAGAGAGGGAGAAGAGAGAGACAGAGGGGTTAGAAAGAGAGCACGATTGACAGCGAGGGAGTAGAGAAAGGCAGTGGGAGGGGAGAAGAGAGGGAGAGTGGGATGGAAGAGAGATAGTGTGAGGTTTAGAGAGAGAAAGTGGGAGGTGAGGGAGAGTGGGACGTGGTATAGAGGATATCGAGTGGGACGGTGTAGAGGGAGAATGTGGGAGGGGGTAGAGAGAAAGTGAGTGGAGAGAAAGCGTGGTAGGGTTGTATAGTGGGAGGGTATAAACATAGAGAGATGGACCGAGCGAGAGAGACTTGGCGAGCATTAAGCGAAACACAGAGAGTGAGAAGGGAGTAGAGAGAGACTGTGGGAGGTTGGAGAGAGAGGGAGGGGGAATGAATGAGAAGGAACTTAGTGAGATGTGGGAGGGTGGTAGACAGGGAATGGGATGGAAAGAGAGCGAGAGCAGCAGGGGACGAGAGATAGAGAGGGGGAGGGGAGAAAAATACAGAAGTGGAGGGCGGGAAGAGAGAGTAAGTGTGTAGAGATAGAGTAGGGGGTAGAGACAGAGTGGAAGGGGTGGACAGAAAGTGAGAGAGGGAGGGTGTCAGAGAGGGTGTGGGAGGGTGAAGAAATAGAGGGCTGGAGAGTGCGAGAGAGACTGGGAGGGGGTAGACAGACAAACCGAGAGTTCGAAGAGATCAGAGAGAGAGTGCGGGAAATAAAGAGAAATCACCATAATCCAACTGTTCCAGGAAGATACCGTCTTTCCAGCAGCTTCTGTGAGCAGAATAACTTCAGCGGTACGATAATATTGGAGACAATCTTAATTTTCCTTTGTTACGAAATCAACTGCCATTGGGAAAATAAGCTCTTTCGAATTAATTTTCTGCAGTGTTTTTATTTTCTCATTTGTCTTCATTTGTGTTTGTGTGTGTGTATGCGTCTGTGTGTGTGCGTGCCTTGGTCTGTTAGTGTCTCTGTGTGTGCATGTTTCAATATGTCTCCGTTTGTAAAGAAAGATAAATATCGATTCATATATTTACAATGTCCAAACTGTTTGTCATTTACCTTTCCATCCTTGCTGGAGAAATTTTGCGTTGACTTCAAATACGTTTTAAAAAATTTAGGATATCTACCTGATTTGTCCCTCACATTGCACCAAACACAATCTAAGACTGACGTTATGGAGTCGGCTAGTTACCCTCATAATATTTTATGATCGTAGCCACGATTTCAACTTTATTCATATTTAAAAGGCGGATGTGAAGTAGATAATCTCGGTGCAATGCAGCTGGTCAAACCACTCGCTGGTAGCAAAACAGTGTTCTTTAAATCACTGCATTTGAAACACGAAAAATAAATTTAGAATAACTTAACGATTTAAAAACACTACCGCCAGTCAGGAATCATCTGCTGAAGAATGGAGCCTTTTTCCCACGGCAGCAACTTCTGTTACAGCTGCCAGTTTCTCTGCGACAACGAAAGTAAACCAGATAAACATTCTAACTGAGAGAACTGGTCACTCCACTGCCATTGTTAAACGAGGCTTCTCTGAGACACTTCTGCACGTCTGCCTTTACAAACTCTTTTGGAAAAAAAAAGGAGCCACGAACAAAATAATCTTGTCAAAGCGGGAGGAGAAAATGAAAACATCACCCTCGAACCTTTGTCGAAACAAGGATTACGATGTATTCTCAAACAGCAATTTAAGTGCGAATTCCCTTCCCCACAAGTTTGTGAGGTCTGTATGTTTGCATTAATTCAAAGTTGTCTTACTTAGGTATTTGACAGAAATGTGATTCAAAGGTAAAAAAAAACTACAGATAAGGAAGTGTGGCTGAGACCGCAACCAAATCAACCACGCTCTCAGTGCCTGGTTTAGAACGCGCAAAGTGTCCAATAACCCAATCCTGGTCCATCGCACTTTCTTGCTTTGTTATGCAGTCCCATGTATCTGCTAGCTGGGAGCAGTTGGGGGCCACTTTCCCCTCGTACGTGGACCACAGAAACAGCTGAGACCATTCAGCCCCTCAGGCCTGGCACACCCAGCTTGGTATGGGGTGCAAAAGTGTTCTTAGGAAAAAGAACTGAATATCGAAGTGAAGTAACTGGGTCGTCTCTCCTCACACAAGTTCCGATGTCTCCATTTGAAATTCTTGTTGTGGACCCAGATTTTCTGTGGGTACAGTTCCTGCGCTCCCACCCTCCGGGCTCCCATACCTCACCCACGAATCACTCACAAAATCCTCTGGTCTATCTGACTGCAGCATTCCTCAGCAGATTTTCCAGGAAAATAACAATCACTAACTTTTCAGTAAGATGATGGGAAAACGCCAGAAACAGGAATTGGTCATTCCCCCCTTCACCATAAAACAGCCTTGCCCTATAATAAGAACATGAATGGTCTGCTCTTCGCCTCAACTTCTCTTTCATGCCCAATTCCTTGTTGCTGTTAACTCCCTGACCGGTCAAAAATCCCTCGAGCACAACCCATGGTAAATATCTCAGTGACCTGGTTCCACAATTCACTGGAATAGAGGTGTCTCACCAGTTACTCCGTTCTGTTAGAAGGAAACACTCTGCACATAAATAGTGGGTTCTACTGAATTGGAAGGAAAATACGAACACAAGTTTGGTGTGACTGGTCCGAATGCCGAGGCAGTAATTTCACTGAGTGTCAGGGCACTGACGTCGAAACCATCTGCTAATTAAATTGAACACCCCAGAAAAGCTCGCCTCACCTCGTAATGACTGAGTGAAAACCGATGATTTCCACTACGTAAAGCAATGAAATAACATTTTATTATGCTATTTCTGGCAGTGAATAAGAAACAAAACGATCAACAAAACTGCGTAACTTTCGATTATCTACTTATGTATTTTGCAAAAATGGTATTAAGGTTCAGAGAAAAAGAAGAAAAATGAAGCCATCTTTTAATTATGACAGTTCATCTTCTTTAACAGAGAGGTGTCTTTCTGAGCTGATAGATTCTGAGAGCACGTGTGTGACATGTTGGCAGGTGCAGAGATTACTGCGAATTTATAATATGTAACAATCAGCGTGACATTGGGTTTTGATTTTAATAGCAACCGGATTTGAATGTAGCCAATTCATTTAAGTTATGTTCAGTATTACAAAAACACAATGGAATTGAAATTTGATTGTTTTGAAACCATTTGGTCAATGACGGGATCTTCAGAAACTAAACAAGGAAGGACATTTTGAAAATTACCCAGAACTAGCTGCCCACCGAGAGCACGTGTAATTTGCAAGGGCTCTCAAAACTGTCAATAACAAGTGTGAGAATATGCCATCTTTTAAAACATCGGAGAAACAATTTATCACTAAAAATATTCACAGTAAAAAGAATGAAGGCCGCCCAGGAGAAGACCGCAGAAACAGAAGGACAGAAGAAATCAGCAGAACGCAAAGCACACAGGGAAGATTAGAGATTCTGAAAACAGCAAGGAAGAGAGCATAAAAGACTGCTTGGACTTTGAGAAATTAAGCTCATTTAATGTTTATTAATCATGTTATAAAAGGAGTATTTTAAATAGAGTTTGGTCAGATTGTGTGTATTTAAGAAAGAAGGGGGTCGAGTTTGTTAATTGCTTTGCTTCGTGTTCAGTGTTAGAATTTGCAACATGAATTACTTTATTTCCATAAACTTTGGAATGGCAGGGTTTTCTTTCTCACTGACGCTATTAGCAGATTCCGTGGCAAGACAAGGTTTTCTGGGTTTTTTAATTTAATTAGCAGACGGTTTTTAAAACAATGCTGACAAGAAAATTATTATTATTTTCATCACAACTGGCATCAAGCTATTCACTACATTTTTTTCTGTTTTCGCTCTCCATCCTGTTTGAAATATTCGCTGTCACAATCGCTTCTTTGTCATCTGCGGGATCCTCTCAGGAATCTAAAGAGTATTGAAGAACTTTGATCTTCCTCAATAGTTCGAAATGTGGCTTGCAGAACTAATGCATTTACGGGGGTAAAAGATCCATAGTGTGTTTACCAGTTTTGGAAAAATAAATCCAGCAAGCTCAATCTTCAAGCTGCATGTATATTTCGCCATTTATCTGGTGCAGAGTTCCACCACTCTTCACCGCAATGATTTCTTTTCGAGTAATTCCTCTTCTAATTTCTTTGTGTTTCTCAATTCCCTGGGTCACCCATTTTCCTGATATTTATGGACGATTTTCTCTTACCTCCTCTGTGGAGACAATGCCAACGTATTCATGTCACTGCGCAGGTAGATAGCCTCTGTTACCCCCTAAATACACCAGAGAATGACGCTGGAGATAACGGAGATAAGGAGGTGTGTGCAGGCTGCAGCGATTTACAAAAAACAGGAGGTGGTAAAGGACATAAGGAGTTTACAAAGGTCGAATAGTGTGAATTCCAGAAGAAGTTATTTCGATAAGAAGGTTTTACTAGCAGACGGATGTTGGAGAAAATAAAGATGCGTGTTCACACTGAAGCAGGTAACAGCGACGGAGAGTTGTCGGCGTTACAGCAACTGACAAAGATAGTGAGGTGATTCTGGATAATGTGACGGGTAGGGAGCGGCTGCAGGGAAATGTTACAGGAGTAGGGTATGGGTTTAGTTGCTGGAGGACAAAACAGGGATAGCGATTGTGTGTAGGTACTCGAAAATGTTACATGTTTAGGAAGCGGGGACAGAGGATAGAGAATGTTACAGGGATAGGGAGTGGCTGTAGGTGCTGTAGAAAGTTACAGAGAGGGAGGTGTGTAGTTCCTGGAGAATGATACAGGGATAAGGAATCTGTGAAGGTACTGGGGTATGTTTCAGATGAAGGGAGTCGCTTGTTGCTGGAGGATGTTGCAGCGATAGAGAGCGGTTGTAGGTGATGGAGAATTTTACAGGGATACGGATAGGTGCAGGTGCTTGAGAATGTACAGAGATATGGAGCGGATAGGTACTCGAGAATGTAACAGGGATAGGAAATGGGTGCAGTAGCTGGGCAATGTTACAATGATAGGGAGTCGTTGTGGTTGCAGGAGACGTTTATACAGATAGAGAACGTTGAAGCAGGCGGAAGAGGCACAAAGTGGAGAGGAAGCTGGATGAAATTACTCAGTGAGTGAAAGGAAAACGAAAGAGGTGATTACAGATTTTTGGAGAAATGCTGATGGAGGAGGTGGTTGAAGAAATAGAGAGGATTGAAATCGCGAGAAGATAACATTAGCTTTACGGCATGGTAGCTGAAACAAATAGGAAACCAAGGCTGGAGACATCTCAGGTATATGAAAGCAAGGCTAGAGAATTTATAGAAATAGAAAAACAAGTCTGGATTTGTTACATAAGTAGGAAAGCAAGGCTGGAAATGTGAAAGGGATCAAGGCTGGAGATGTCACATAGATTAGTAAGTACGGCTGAAGATGTCACAGAGACAGGAAATCAAGGCTGGAGATTTTACACAGATTTGAAAACAAGATTGGGGATGTTGCAGAGATAGGAAAGTAAGGTTAGAGATCTTACACAGACAGGAACGCAAGGCTGGAGATGTTAGAGAGACAGGAAAGCAAGGCTGGAGATGTTACACGGATTGGAAAGCAAGACTGGAGGTATTACAGAGAGAGGAAAGCACGCCTGGAGATGTTTATGAGACACCAGAGCAAGTCTGGAAATGTTATAGCGATATGAAACCAGGGCTGGAGTTATTACATAGTTAGGGAAACAAGGCTGGAGATGTAAATGTGAAGGAAAGCGTGGCTGGATATGTTATGGAGATAGGAAAGAAAGGCTGGAGATGTGATAAAGTTAGTAATGCAAGGCTGGGGATGTTATAGAGATAAGAATACAAGGGTCGAGGTGTTGCAGACGTAGGAGAGGATGGCTGGAAATGTTATAGAGATAGCAAGTCCGGACTGGACATGTTATAAAGACAGGGAAGCAATGATAGAGAAGTTACAGAGATAGGCAAGTAAGGCTGGTGATAATACAGCAACAGGAAATCAAGGTCTCAGTCATTACAGAAAGAGGAAAGCAGGGCTGGAGACGTTGCAGAGATAGCAGAGCAATGCGGAAGGCATTCTACCAATAGGGAAACAAGGCTGAAGACGCTTTTGTGTTTGGAAAACAAGACGTGACATGTTTTAGCGGTAGGAAGTCAAAGATGGTGATCTTATAGAGATAGGAAATGAAGCCTGGCAATGTTACAGAGTTAGGATTTCAAGTCTGGAGTTGACACCACAAGGCTGGAGATGTTAGGAAAGATGAAAGCAATGCGGGAGTTGTTTGGATATAGGAAAGCACAGCGAGATATATTACAGAGATAGAAAAGGAAGGCTGTAGACGTTATAATGATAGAAATGCAACGTTGGAGATTATACAGAGAAAGGAGTGCAAGACTGGAGATATTATAGAGTTGGGAATACAAGGCTGGGATGACAAAGGGATAGGAAAGGAAGGCTGGTGATGCTACTTCGACAGGAAAGCAGGTCTGGAGCTGTTCCGGAGATATGAAAACAAGGCTTGAGATATTACACGGACAGGAAAGCAACACTGGCGATGTCAGAGAGATAGGAAAGCAGGGCTGAAGACATTACGTGGATTGGAAAGCAACGCTGGAGATGTTACACAGATATGAAAGCAACGGTGGATATGTTACAGAGTGATGAAAGCATGGTTAGAGCGGTTACATTAATAGGAAAACAAGGTTGGAGATGTTATTGAGATAGAAAAGCAGGCCTGCATATGTGACATGGATAGGAACACATCGCTGGTGATGTTATAGAATGGGAAACTAAGACTGGTGCTATTACAGGAATCGGGAAACAAGATGGAGATGGTCTTTCCGTAGGAAAGCAATTCTGGAGATTTTACATGGATAGGAAATCAAGGCAGGAGATTTTACAGAAATAAGTAACCAAGGCTGGAGATGATGCAGAGATAGGAAAGCAAAGATGGAGATTATACATGGAGATGAAAGCAAGGTTGGAGACATTACAGCGAAAGGCAAACAAGGATGGAAATATTAAACAGATACGATAGTATGGCCGGAATTGTTACAGAGGTAAGATTTCGGGGCTGCAGATGTTATTGAGATGGGGCAGGAAGGGTGGGGATGTTACAGGGAGAGAAAAGCAAGGCTGGAGATGTTACAGAGATAGGAAAGTTAGTTTGCAGATTGCACAGAGATAGGAAAGCAAGGCTGGAGAAGTTACATAGATAGGAATGGAACACCAGAGGGCTTACAGAAATAGGAGATCCAAGTTGCAGATGTTATAGAAATAGGAAAACAAGATTAAAGATTTTGCAGAGATTGTAACACAAAGCTGGAAGTGTTACATCGATGGGAATGCAATGTTAGAAGTCTTACAGTGTTAGGAAAGCAAGACTGGAGATATTTCAAAAAATAGGAAAGCAAAGCTTGAGATGTTTCACAAATAGGAAAGCGATGCCTCAAATTTTATAGAGATAGGAAAACAAGGTGGTAGATAATGCAAAGGTAGGGAAGGAAGGCTGGAGATAATAGATAGACCGGAACAGAAAGCTAGAAGCATTAAGCAGATCAGAACACAAGCTTGGAGCTGTTAGAGAGTTCGAAAAGCAAGGCTGGGAATGGCCCACATACAGAAACGCAAAGCTAGAGATGTTGCAGAGATAAGAAAACAATGCTGGAGACTTTACAATGCTGGAGACATTACATAGGTAGGAAAGCAAGGCTGGGGATTTTTCAGAGACAGGAAAACAAGGCTGGTGATGTTACTCATTCAGCAAAGCAAGCCCAGAGATGTAGTAGAGATCAGCTGGCTGGGCAGATTCTTTTACAGAGATAGAAAAACAACGGTAGAGATGTTACATCTTAACGCAAGATAGAACTGGAGATGTTACAGAGAGAGGAAATGACGGATGGAGATATGACACAGGTAGGAAAATAAGTCTAGAAATGTTACAGAGAGAGAAAACCAAGAGACTGGAGACTATGAAGGCATAGAAAATCAACGCTGGATGTGCTGCAGCGATAGGAAAGCCAGGTTGGGGATGTTTCCGACATAGAAAAAAACATGGTTCGAGATGTTACAGAGATAGGAAAGGAAAGCTGGAGATGTTACAGAAATTGAAAAACAATTCTGGTGATGTTACAAAAGTAGGAGAGTAAGGCTGGAGATGTTATGGATATCGGAAAGCTGAACAGGAGATGTAACATGGAAAGGAAAGCAACGCTGAAGATGGTAAAGAGACAGGAAAGCAAGGCTGTTCATGTTACAGGCATAGGAAAGAACAGCGAGTTTTCAAAAGATTTGTTGCTCAGGTTGAGGTTGTGGATGTCGCCTTGCTCTCTGAGCTGGACTGTTCGTTTTCAGACGCTATGCCACCATACTAGATAACATCAGCAGCGAGCCTCCGGATGTAGCACTGGTGCAGGGAACATTTTCGACTTATATGTTTAGGTTTCCTCGGGTTGCTGATGTCATTTCACCACAGGAATAGAGGTAACAAAGCAAGGCTGGAGATATTATAAAGATAGGAAAGCAAGTCTGGAGATGTTGCACAGACACGAATGCAAGGCTGAAGATAATACAGAGATAGGAATGCACGTCAGGAGATATTCTCGAGATAGAAAAGCATGGCATCAGATGTTACAGAGAATGGAAAAGAAGACTGGAGATATTAGGATATAAGAAAGCAATGATGGAGATTTTTTGACACAGAGCAAACAAAGCTGGAGACTCTACAAAGATATCAATATCTATGCATGCTCGAGCAGGCTCATGAGAACTTTTCATCCGTTCACAGGATAACGTGTGTTGGGTGCCAACTGAAGTTTAGAGAGATGGGAGGGGTAAGAAGGCTGATGGTGATTACTGGGAAACGAAGCCATGGAGCGGCTGGAGATGCGTACAGACAAAGGGAGATATGTGGGGGCTGGAGGTGATTTGAGAGAGAGGGGAGTGGTTTGGAGCTGGAAGTGGTTAGAGGAAAAGGGGGGTGTATGTTCTGTAGGAGGTAAGAGAAATAGGGAGGCATGTAGGAGATTAGAAAGATAGGGAGGATTGTCGGGACAGGAGATGCTTGGAGAGTTAGGGAGGGGTAAAGGAGCTGGAGGTTTTAGCGAGAAATGACACAATGTAGGATGTCGATGTGGTTAGAAAGATCAGGAGGGCTGCAGTTGCTGGACAGGTGTCGAGAGATAGGAAGGGTTAAGGGCTTGGAAGAAGTTAGAGATTTATTTGGGAGGGATTAAGAAGCTGGAGAAGTTTGGAGAGACGGGAATGTTGCAGGGTTCAGAAGAGATGAGAGAAATACGGAGGGATGCATGGTTTGGAAGAGGTTCGATAGAAAGGGAGGAGTATCGGGTTTGGAGGAAGGTAGAGCAATAGGAAGTGGTGTATGGAGTAGGCTAGTAAGACAGGAAGGACTGCTCTGCCTGGAGGAGATTATCGAGATAGATATGGGTGATGTTGATGCTGGAGGAGTTTAGAGAAATTGGTAGGGGTGTAGTTTTGTGGAGCATAGAGACATAGGAAAGGATGCATATTCTTGGAGATTTGTAAAAGAGCAATATGTGTAGGAGTAGAAGGAGGTTTGTGAAAGAGGGAGGAGTGTGCGGGTTGGAGGAGGTTACAGAAACAGCGACGTTGTAGGATTTGGAGGAGGTTTGAGAGTTCAGGAGGGGTGTTAAGAAAGTAAGGGAGTGAATGGCATGTAGCGTTTGAAGAATGTTTGATAAATTGGGTGGGGTGTCATGTTTGGAGAAGGTTAGAGAGATGGTGTTATTGGGTTCGGAGGATGTTAGAGACATTGGGTGGATTTTGGGTTAATTGGAGATTAAATGGACAGGGTGAGGTGTGTGGTTCAGATGGGTTTAAAGAAATGTTGTGTAGTAAAGATTCTGCCAGAATTTACTGTTAAAGGTCGGTCGATGAAGGTTATGCAGTAAAAGTGGTCTCTGAGATCGAGATGGATGTAGAGTCTGGAGGCGATGACATGGAAGATTGAGTGGGAGAGGTGAGCAGTTTCAAAACCGAATTGTACAATGACTTAATGGAAGAAATTCATTGTAGAAACCTGTGTAATAGACAAGGCGTTATGAGAACCTTGAACGAGTGAGGCATTTTTGGGTACAATCACAAAAGGCAGAGAATCAGTGTCATATACCACAGGAGAGGGCCTTCGGTTGACAGCAACACAAATAAGAAGATGTGTAGACTCCCCAAACTCATCCTTCATGATGTCAGATCAAGTATTGTCTTTGAAAAGTCCTGCTGACTCCACTCCCTCAACCTCATGATGTCAGATGAAACATTGACACGGAAATCTCTGGCTGACGCCCCTCCCTCAGGTGATCGATAACTGTCCATCCACATTGAACAACACTTGGGGAAAGTTTTAAGAGTGTTACAAAGATGCAAAATGCACCACGACCGATAGCGGCTCAGCAGCAGCATTGCTGATTGGGTTTGTTGGGTATCAAAGTACATAGCTGCTCGGCTGGGCCTACACTGTGCTGACGACTAAGAAGGAGAAATATACTTGACCTCATCGATGACCGTATTGGTGCCATTGACACTTTCACACGGCATTTTTGGAGACAGAGTCCCAAATTTAGATTGTTAATCCCAACTTCTGTGTGTGTGTAACACTATTACTGGCCTCAACAGGACAGATTTTGAATAGACCTATCAACTCAGTACTGGGATGTGTGAAGTGATTCAGATCATTTCCAACAGCAGCAGAATTGTATTCCAGCGCAATTTGACTATCACTCCCTGGCATATGGCTCACTTTAGCTGAAAATGTGTTGCTGGAAAAGTGCAGCAGGACAGGCAGCATCCAATGAACAGGAGAATCGACGTTTCGGGCAACAGCCCTTCTTCAGGAATTCACGTTACCCTGACCAACAATCCAGGAAATAAACCCTTGATCAATGAAGCACACAGAAGGGCCTGCCAAGAGCAGCACAATTTACACCTAAAAATAAGGTGAAGTTACCAATCAGGACCACTTACCAAATAAAATAAACTGCAAGTGAGAGACATATTTATACAACAAATCAAAATTATTCTCTGCAATCTTGTCACATGCAGATGGTTGAATGGTGTTGGACAATCAAAAAACTCACTGGTGGAGGCGGCTCCACACATGTCGCCTTCCTCAAAGATTGAAGAGTCCAGCACAAAAATACAAAAGATATGGCTGAAGCATTCACAACAATATACAGTCAGAAGTGTCAATGGAATGATCTGTTTACTCTCCTACAGACGAGAGACTTCATCTAATTCGATTCATTTCCTGTCGTATCCAAAAATGACTGGCGGGATTCGAGAATCCAAAGTTTGTGGATCCCGATCACATTCCATTCAAGTTGTTCCTGTTGGGCTACAGCACTAGCATCAATCTGACAATATGGGACAATCGCCGAGTATGTCCTGGACACACTCAGCCAAAACATCAGACATTCAATGAATGCCCCACTTTTCTAATATCTTTCCTTAATAATGTTTTGATAGATTTCATTTGCAGTGGTATCATATAGTGATTGCTCAGCACTAACATGCTCACTGAAGCTCAGCCTGGGCTTTGCCATGGCCACTCATCCAGTGACGTTAATGAAGCCGTGGTTCAAAGATGAACTACAAGAAAGCACACACCTGTTTTCCCGCGGTGAGGTGAGATTAACTGCAATTAACATAATCATAACTGCATTTTACCAAGTGTGGTTTCAAGGAGTAATAGAAAATGGGAACCACAGAAACCCCTGCACTGGTTGAAGTTAGATCTGATACAACACAAGATGGTTGTGGTTAATTGACATCAGTCACCGCAACTCCAGAACAGCTCCGCAAAATTTCCCAAGTGGAGGTGTTTCCAAATAAGCCTGTAGATCAGAAATGGTAAGGTAAAGCAACATCCTCCTACGGAGTGATAACGTTTCTCTCTCGTTCACTGAGACAACTGTGGGTAAATTAATCGGACAGTCATTATACCTTAAATAAGGGAGAGGTTGAGATGGACAGATATTTACATTCACCTCATTCAGTGCAGAAACTGACCCCACACTGTTTGCATTACACTTCATTACAAGCAACGAGGACTGACTAACCAAGTGTGGACGTGTTTCGCGCAATGACCTGTCCAAATTATTGATATAACCAAGTCTTCACGCAGCACCTTAGTTTAGATATTTTAATAATATTCTGTTCAGATATGTTGTGACATACCTCTGGAGCAGATGTAATTTGCAGCAAGCTTCCTAGTTCGGAGAGAGAGACAATGTAGGAGTGTTCTTCCTCCTAGGCCCAGCAGTCTTCAGCTGCTTCATAAATAGCCTTCCCTACAATGTAATGTCACAAATGGGGTATTTGTCAATGATGGGACAATGTTCGTCACCCTTCGTGATTACTAAGATATGCAAACTATGCAGGCGTATGCTTTAATTTGACAAGTAACATTTGCATTCCGCACATGCCTGACAATGATCACCTCGAACAATACAGAAGTGAATCACAATCGATAACATTCAATGCCATGATCATCACCGAACGTCCAAAATGTCAGTATCCTCAGGATTAACGTCAAACAGAACTGGACTGAACATACAGATTTATTACCATTCCTATGAAAGGCGACCGCCTGAAACGTCAACTCATCGGCACCTCAGATGCTGACGGGCCTGTTGTGTTTTTCCAGAGCGCCTATTTTCGATTCATATATATTTATTAGACAGAAACGTATGTCAGGATCTGGGAATCCTGCAAAAATAGCTAAGCTCATGCTTTCTGAAAGTCTGTCCACCACCTGTAATACACATGTTCAAGGTGCATGTGATGAAATATTCCACAGTAGCCTGAATGAGTGCAGTTTCGCCTCTCCTCCACTGACACAGTAGTGTCATCGACACGGTGCTCTGCAGAAATTTACCAAGGCTCCTTAGAAAGTATTCGAGGAGAAAACTAGGAATGCAGATCCTGGAGATCAGAGCTGAAAATGTGTTGCTGGAAAAGCACAGCAGGTCAGGCAGCATCCAAGGAACAGGATAATCAACATTTCGGGCATAAGCCCTACTTCAGGAATGAGGAAAGTGTGTCCAGCAGGCTAAGATAAGAGGTAGGGAGGAAGGACTTGGGGGAAGGGCGTTGGAAAGCGATAGGTGGAAAGAGGTCAAGGTGAGATCGATAGGCCAGAATGGGGTGGGGGCGGAGAAGTCAGGAAGAAGATTTCAGGGTAGGAAGGCGGTGCTGAGTTCGATGGATTTGACTGAGACAAGGTGGGGGGAGGAGAAATGAGGAAACTGGAGGAATCTGAGCTCATCCCTTGTGGTTGGAGCGTTTCTAGGCGGAATCCTCTCACTTCCTCCAAACTAAAGGAGTAGCCATGGGCACACGCATGGGCCCCAGCTATGCCTGCCTCGTCGTAGGATATGTGGAACAGTTGATCTTCCGCAGCTACACTGGCACCACCCCCCACCTTTTCCTCCACGACATCGATAACTGTATCGGCCCTGCCTCGTGCTCCCAAGAGGAGGTTGAACAGTTTATCCACTTTACTAACACGTTCCACCCCGACCTCAAATTCACCTGGACCGTCTCAGACTCCTCCCTCCCCTTCCTAGAACTTTCCATTTCTATCTCGGGTGACCGAATCAACACGGACATTTACTGTTATCCGACCGACTCCCACAGCTACATAGACTACACCTCCTCCCACCCTGGCCCCTGTAAAAACACCATCACATACTCCCAATTCCTTCATCTCCGCCGCATCTGCTCCCTGGGGGACCCAGTTCCAATACTGTACAACCCAAATGGCCTCCTTCTTCAAAGACAGCAAATTCCCCCCAGACGTGGTCGACGATGCCCTCCACTGCATCTCCTCCACTTCCGGCTCCTCCGCCCTTCAGCCCCGCCCCTCCAACCGCCACCAGGACAGAACCAACAACCTCCATATACAGCTTATCATCCACCGTCATTTCCGCCACCTCCAAACGGACCCCACCACCAGCGATACATTTCCCTCCCCTCCCCTATCAGCGTTCCGAAAAAAACCACTCCTTCCATGACTCCCTCGTCAGGTCCACACCCCCCACCAACCCAACTTCCACTCCCAGCAGCTTCCCCTGCAACCGCAAGAAATGCCACACCTCCCCCTTTTTTTTCCTCCAAGGCCCCAAGGGATACTTCCATATCCACCACAAATTCACCCGCACCTCCACACACATCATTTATTGCATCCGCTGCACCCGATGTGGCCTCCTCTATATTGGGGAGAGAGGCCACCTACTGCGGGTACGTTTCAGAGAACACCTCTGGGACACCCAGACCAACAAACCCAACCAACCCGTGGCTCAAAACTTCAACTCTCCCTCCCACTCCATCAAGGACATGCAGGCCCTTGGACTCCTCCATCGCCAGACCATAGCCACACGACGGTTGGAGAAAGATCGGCTTATCTTCTGCCTAGGAACCCTCCAACCACAAGGGATGAACTCAAATTTCTCCAGTTTCCTCATTTCCCCTCCCCACACCTTGTCTCACTCAAATCCCTCGAACTCAGCACGGCCTTCCTAACCTGCAATCTTCTTCCTGACATCTCCGCCCCCACCCCATTCTGGCCTATCACCCTCAACTTGACCTCCTTCCACCTATCGCATTTACAACGCCCCTCCCCCAAGTCCCTCCTCCCTACCTTTTATCTTAGCCTGCTGGACACACTTTCCTCATTCCTGAAGAAGGGTTTATGCCCGAAACGTCGATTCTCCTGTTCCTTGGATGCTGCCTGACATGCTGCACTTTTCCAGCAACACATTTTAAGCTCCTTAGAAAATATCTCTGAAACCACCTCCTTGACAAAGCATCAGGGTAGCAAATACACGGGACCACCACCATGTTTATGTTCAATTCCAAGCCTTCCTCTATCTTGATTCGGAAACGTATTGCTGTTCCTTCAGTGCCACAGTTGCAAATTCCCTCCATCATGGCAATGTAAGTCTTCCTACAGCACATGGACTGCGGCGGATCTGCAGCCCTCCAGAACCTTCTGGAAGGCAAAAGGGGATGAGCAATATATACTGGGTCAATCACCTTGCATGAATAAATTAGAATGAAACATGTTGCCCAGATATGCCTATTACCGGACACTGTGTTTTGGGTTTTGTGACTGCAGGCTAGTTGGGTCCAGTTAGTACATTGTTTGGTATGAACATCTGAAGGGACATGTTGTTCTTTAAAATATGTCAATCTTTCAGAGGCATGGCCTACATACCTAGCATGACACTGACTTTGATATTCATGTATCACATTAATGAGCTGTAAGATGGGCAGAAGCAATTGATACGTGGTTGAAAAATGTGTTGCTGGAAAAGTGCAGCATGTCAGGCAGCATCCAAGGAGCAGGAGAATCGACTTTTCGGGCATACGCCCTTCTTCAGGAATGAGGAAGATGTCCCAGGCAGGCTAAGATAAAAGGTACGGAGGAGAGACATGGGGGAGGCGCGTTGGGAATGCGATAGGTGGAACGAGGTTAAGGTGAGGGTGATAGGCCGGAGAGGTGTTGGGAGCGGAGAAGTCGGGAAGAAGATTGCAAGTGAAGAAGGCGGTGCTGAGTCCGATGGTTGGCCACCTCCAAACCGACCCCACCAACAAGGATATATTTCCCTCCGCTCCCCTGTCAGCATTCAGGAAAGACCACTTCCTCTGCAACGTCCTCATCAGGTCCACACCCCCCACCATCCCAACCCCCATTCCCGGCACCTTCCCCTGCAACACAATTAATGCAGAACTGCGCCCACACCTCCCTCCTCAATTCCCTCCAAGGGCCCAAAGGATCCTTCCATATCCATCACAAATTCACCTGCACTTACACGCACATCATTAACTGCAACCGCTGCACTCGATGTGGCCTCCTCTACATTGGGGAGACAGGCTGCCGACTTGTGCAACGTTTCAGAGAACACTTTTGGGACACCCACACCAACCAACCCAACTCCCCCGTGGCTGAACACTTTAACTCCCCCTCCCACCCCGCCAAGGATATTCAGGTCCGTGGCCTCCTCCATCGCCAGACCATGGCAACATGATGCCTGTAGGAAGAGCGCCTCATCTTCCGCCTAGGAACACTTCAACCACAAGGGATGAATGCAGATTTTTCCAGCTTCCTCATTTCGCCTCCCCCCACGTTATCTCAGTCCCAACTCTCGGACTCAGCACTGCCTTGTTGACCTGAAATCTATTCCCGACCTCTCAGGCCTCATCTCCTCTCTGGCCTATCATCCTCACCTTAACCTCCTTCCACCTCTCGCATTCCTAACGCCCCTTACAAATGTCCCTCCTCCCTATTTTTTATCTTATTCCTGTAGAAGGGCTTATGCCCGAAACGTCGATTCTCCTGCTCCTTTGATGCTGCCTGACCTGCTGCGCTTGTCCAGCAACACATTTCTAAGCTCTGATCTCCAACATCGGCAGTCCTCTCCGTCCCCTTTTATCTTAGCCTACTTGGCACGCCGTCCCCATTCCTGAAGAAGGGCTTATGTCCGAAACATCGATTCTCCTGCTCGTTGGATGTTGCCTGACCTGCTCTGCTTTTCCAGCAACACATTTTTCATCTATGATAGCCAGCATCTGCAGTCCTCACTTTCTCGCAATTGAAAGCATACTCATATTTGACTGCAGAATGTTTAGACATACAGCAATATTGTTGCCATGAAACTGATGTGAGAAAATTAGCAGGGAGGAATTGAGGACTGCAGAATGCTGGAGATTAAAGTCACAAAGTGTAGTACTGACAAAGCACAGGCGATCAGGCAATATCTGACGAGCAGGAGAGTCGACGAGTCGCACACAATATTAGTATAAAGGAAAAAAAAATGTATATGTGCAAACTCCTTGCACTTTATAAGAACTTGATCTTGGGTGTGGTAACCAAACTCATCATTTCAATGTGATTTGAACCCGAGATTCAACACATTGTTGTTATAAAGGTGGACTGAGGAAATGGGTAAATTTTGTGCATATTGGACAATTGGAAAGTCTGTATTACCAAAGAATGTTGGACCTTCAGTAAAGTATCTTTGTCGTCAATTGTAAGAACAATGCTGAAAACATTTCCATAGCAATTTCCAGCTCAAGTCACACACAAGGATTTTGGTTCGGGATCATGCTGACCAACAATGTAACTGCACAATTCAGATTGGATACTGACGTTGTGACGCTGACATGCACTGGATATGGTTAAATGAAAGATTCAATGAAAGGAATCATGTGGTCAGGTGTCCAGCACTTATATAAAAGCTTCATTCGGGATCGGTCCAAGGGACTGAATTACAGTGTTTAGGAGACTCACCAGAAGATATAAACTGGCAAGACATGCTTGTTGTCAGGTGATTTTATTTAATATAAATGATTAATTGTGTTTAGATCGTCACTGAGCCCTGTGCTGGTGCATTGACCAGACTGCCTCACACACTTCCTTGTCGTTCCTGTATATCTCTCACTGGTGTATTGTGAGGGATTCTGTGTATAACTGTCCAGCTCTAGTTTGGAAGCTGTCTGGACAGATTTTGCAGATGGCCAGTATTTTGGAGTCGTGGTGACGTGCAGTCACACTGCGGCTGAAATCAGGTGTTTTGGCATTCATTTTCAACAGCTTTGCTGCCTGCAGGATGGTGTGTTCACTGATCTGAGCGTGAATCAGATGTTTACTACAGTCATTGAATTGTGTAATAGCTGTCTGTGTACTGTGGGAATTTAGTTATTAGTCACTTCACTTATTTTCAACTGTAAAACAATGATAATTTGCTTATTTTAAAATAAGTAAGAAATAGGAGTATTAACCCTTCATTGCAGAAAATGTACAACAAGTAACAGTAACCTGCCATGTATTTGCCACAGGGTAATCAACTAACAGTCAAACATAGAGTATAAATCAGAATTCTGTAAACAGGAACATGTCCAGGCAATATCACGATCATCTCTGGTAGGTTCTCTCCCACTGATAGGACAGAACCAGATAGAGGTGTGCAGCTACTTGGTATATAGTCAATATGGCGCCTAGCACTGATGCTGGATCCTGTAGCTGCGAGACAACGCTGCGCTATGTTATGAGGGATTTATTAAAAGCAAAATATATAATTCGCCACATCGTAATCAATCCGCCTGCTGCAGGGACTCCTCTCCATAATATAATGGAAAAAATGGTCACTGCGTAGTGCTTGCACGAAAAATGGTCATTTTCACATTTGTTTGAAGCTCCACCATATTATGGAGCAACGCATGTGCTGAATGGGATAGACGTTAATAGATTGAGCAGGTAACGCCGAGGCATCCATGAGGTGCAAAGGGCCATGCGAAACAGTGGAATCATACTGTGAACAACTCAAACAGTCTGCAACCTCACGGCTGGGCATTTCTCTCACTCTACACTTGGCATCAAGCCAGGGATCCACCATGATTCAATTTAGAGTGCAGAAGGGTATGGTGGGAGCTGCACCAACCAGGTCTAGATAAGAGGGGACAGCCTGGAGAAGCTCTTATTGTCTTCAGCGACATAGCAGGACGACTTACATCTGAAACAGCATAATCAACAAGTGATGGACAAAGCTCAGTGATCCCAAAATCGATGGTTCTGATCTATCTTTCGGCCATGCCTCATGTAGACATAAAAGATTAGTGGACAATGGAAGAGGCCATTGGATGAGTAGGCTACTCCCCAACAATGAGATCCCCATTTATAGTGGAGAGCAGTACATCAGGAAAAAAAAATAAAGCTGATGCATTTGCAACAATTTTCAGGCAGAGGTGCTGAGAGATTGATTAAATTCCGCCGCCTTTAGTAGGCCCCAACATCACAAAACCCTAACTTCAGACAGTTCAATACAATACATACATTATCAGAAATGCTTGAAGACACTGGGAACTGTGGTTTCACTGCAGAGATTTCCAAATGTCGAGCCAAGCTGGTCCATTCCAGCAAGAACATTGACATCGACCAACATTGTGATAAATTGGGTGTCCTATAAATAAAAAGCAGGACACTTGCATTGCAGCCAGTCACTGGCCCATCGATATACTCTCTACCATGTGAATGTGAAGCAAGGTGACATAAATAATGTGATCAATAAGCAGTAACTTACTCTGGGACGCTCAGTTAGTGTCCAATGATCATGATTCCATTGCAAGCTCCGTTGAAATGAGTGGAATACCAAAGGGGCAGTAAGAGTCATTACTCTTAACATCAAGGCACCATTTAAACGAGTGTGAAAATGGGAGCCCGAGTATAATTATAGTACTTCGGAATCTGGGTGAGGTACTCTACTGGTTGAAATTATCAACAGTAAAAGAAGTGACGGTTGCCAGTATCAATAATTCGAACTCCAGGACAGCTCTGCAGCCGTTCCTCAGGAAAGAGAGAGTCTGAGGCTCAACCATTTTCAGCGGCTGCAAAAACCTTCTCTCCATCATCAGGTCAGAAGTGGAAATATTGACTGATTATAGCATTCATAAAACAGAACATGTCCAAAAGGAGCAGGACCTGCAAATCATTCAGATTCAGAATGACAAATACCAAGCCATGCTCACAACATCAATATAACATAAACACGGTAATAATACATCAGATCATCCATCTTAGATTTTCATTAGGATTGCTTTTCCGAGCTCTCAACACGGTGTTTATCAGCATTATCGTTGCTATTATTGACCAGGACATGCCTGGGACTGCCACAAAACCAACATTATCTTCAAGGGCAGGTCAGAGGCTCGGAATTCTGCAGTGCATCATACTCCTGCTGACTTACTTGCGACAACCTGTCCGCTATCGACGAGGTTCAAGTTAGGAAGAGGATGGAATAATCTCCATTAATCTGAATGAGTGTAACTTCAACTCCACTCAAACAGCTTGGCACAATTAAAGAATACGCAGCCCATTTGAACAGACTCATGCACAATCACTCTCTCCCTCCACCACTGACACACAGCAGCAGATGTGAGTACCATGGCATTCTTCAGGAAACGCCAGCCACATTCTCTACCAACTGTCGAATCGAAAAAAAAGTGCAGCATTTCGACAATAGTGGTCATCATTTATTTGATTCGAGCGTAAGTAGTGTAAAGGACAAAGCTAGACTGAGAGCTGGAGTTTTAATATGACTTAGTCTCAATTCATTGACCTGAAAATATATTTCACTCAAGTGAACAGGAAACAAAAACAAGCCGATCAATTGGAATCAGAGCAGTGACAGGTATTGTGAGGAAGTTTAATGTGTGTCTGACAAAATGTTTTCTGGATTTACTGACTGAATGATTACTAATGATCAACAGCCAAATTAATGACGAACACTCCTCATTCATTTGCAGCCTCCCATCCCCATCTGACTGTTGGGAATATCAAAACAGATAATTTGAAATGAAAGTGAGAGCTGGTAACTGGCGAATCCATCTTGCCCCTCTCTCCTGTGGACTTCTATTTTGGACACCGAGGTCTCGGGGTCACTGCACAGACAGAAGCTGCATGTACTCCACACCCACCAATGCCAGCATCTGTTACCAGCCAGTCTTCCCATGCCATCACCACACTTCTCCGATCCACTGATAGTATGCTTCTGTACTTCAATGCTGCAGCTCAGTGTGCACTGCCAACTGCCAAATCTCATTGCAGTACTGCGGCAAGGATGCTGTGCTCAGTGATTCACATCTACTGCATGGACTGCACCTCTTGGGCAGCTCACTGCGTGTTTGTAAATCGTCGCTTTGAGTTTGCTTGAATACTCACAAAATAACTTATATAACCCAGCATTTAGCAGTATTTTACCTCAGCAAGAGCAATCGAGCTCGGACGACTGCTGTATTGACTTGTTGTTTGTCGCAGACACAAAACGGGGAAGCTTAATATTATTGCCCACAGTCAGTCAAGGCGCCCGGCACAACGAGCCAAGTTGAGTCTCATATCCCAGTACGGGAGTGTGGACATAGTCAGTCAGCGTCTCGTGGTTGAAGGGACAGGATATTTGCGCTGTTCGGGGGTGGGGAGCAGAATGTTGGGGAGCCCTCTCTCACTTTTAGCTCTTTATGTCCTAATGGGGAAGAGTTCCTTCTGTCCTTCTGGAATGATAGAGTTACCAAGATGTATTAAGGGAGATCTAAATGGTTGTCACATTTATTAGTGCGGTTACAGCTGTTAGAATGGTAGTGAGTGAGTAGGCAACATAGACAGCGGGCACACTTTGGGAATGTGACAGAAAAGTTGTTATAGAGATTATGAGAGAAGATTCTGCATTCTGTGGTTTACTCGCTACAGCATTCCAAGCTTCTTATCTGTAGTTATAACTGGAGCTGCTATATTGTGTTGGATATACCTCAGAATTTTAGTGCCAATGGGTTTAACAATTCTAATACCTTTGTATGTTGACTGGTGACTTTGAGATTGTTTAATATGGTCATCATCTGACGTCAGTGTGGCAAAAACGTTCCTTGTCATTTGGCTAGCGAAGCCTTACTGATGTCCAAGTCTTGTTGCGCTTGGACTGATTTTGTGATCTGAGGATTTGGAAGTTGCTAAACTCAGCAGCAAACTTCATCACTTTTGAAAGTATGAAGGAGCGAGCTTGCTGATAACTGGTTTTCCGAAGTACATGCTGACCCTTTTCTTCTAGACAGCGGTGAGGTTCGAAGGTGCTGCCAAATAACCCTTCTGCAGTGCATTTTTTGAATTGAATAAACTGCTACTACTGAGCATCTTTGGTGGAGGGTATGATTGTACATGGACGTGATATGAAGGAATTGGTTTGGTTTTGTCCTAGGTTATCCCTGGGATATAATCCAAAAGGTGCGTTACTCACTGCAGAATTCCTAGTCTCTGACTTGCCCTTGATTACAGTGTCATTTATGTGACTATAAGTGCAATGTCTTATCAATAGTATCACCCAGGATGCTGATAAACACTGTGGTGGGGACTCACTGATGGTAATGCTTTTGAAAATCAAAGAAGGACGGTTTGTTTCTTTACTGTCGAAAGTGTCTAATACTTGTGTGACGTAAATATTACTTGCCAACTGTCAGACTAAACCTGGATGTGTTCCCAGATCTTGTTGCATTTGAGTATGGATTGTTTCAGGAGTGGTATAACAAGTGAATAGTCCCACGTCTGAACTTACGATGAAGAGAAGGCCATTGCAGCAGCTGAAAACGGTTGAGCCTCGGGCACTCTCTTTTCTGAGGAACATCTGCAGAGCTGTCTTGGAGTTCAAATTACTGACACGAACAACAACATTTTTTTGCTGGTGATAATTCCAACCAGGAGAGGACTTCCGCAGATTCTGATTTACTGTAATTTTTCTCAGGCTCATTTTATCACAGCCTGTTAAATGGTGTTTGATGTTAAGAGTCATTACTCTCACTGCCACTTTGGAATTCCAGTCTTTGGAATTCCAATCTTTGGAACTCTGCTTGGAATTGGGGTAGTAGCTGAGAATGCAGAACAGGGCACGAACTGACCGCCACTAAACAGGTCATTGTTGGAGAGCAGACTCCTCCTCCAATGACCTATTTTATTGTCCATTTCTTTTTATTGATGCATATGGCTAGACCGCAGACATAGATTAGGCCCACTTGCCACTTCTGCTGTTTAGCATGCAAGTCATCCGGTTTTGCAGCTGAAGACAATATGGGTTTCTCTAGGTTGTTCCCTCATATCTAGGTCGGGCTGGTGCTGTTCTTGGCATGTTGTTCTGCACTCACAATGGCCTTAATTGAACGAGGGTGGACCCCTGAGAATGATTACTCTAGACTGGGAGATGTGTTGGGCCGTGTGGAGGCATACTGTATACGTTGTACAGAATATTATTGTGCTGCTGATGATGGTCAACTGCACCTCATGGACACCCCGTCATTAATTGTTTGATCTCTTTAACGTATGCCCCACTCAGCATACATGTTGTTCCATAACATGGTGGAGTTTGTACGAAACGTGCAGTTGACCCTTCCTCCTCAAACGGACTGTTTCATATCCACTCCTACTGATATATTAAATTGAGCGGTGTATCTGCAGCAATCTGATTGGTGACGATGAGCTCAACCATATGCTTCCCATTTATTGACTCCCTCATAACAGAACAGTAGGCAGCCACAGCATTCAATATTAATGCTGAGCCCTATATTAACTATGTACCAAGGAACTATACCCCTCTTCCTGGCTCTGTCCTGTCAGTGGGACAGAACTTACCAGAGAGGGTGGCGATGTTGACTGGGACAAAGTTCTGTTCACAGAGTCTTTGCTATACAGATAATGTCTGACTGTTGCTTGATTAGTATGTGAGAAATATGCAGCAGGTCAATTAAACTTTTACCACAATAAACAGTTAATATCACTTTATTTCTCACATATTTTACAATAAAACCGAACTTCATTGTTTTCAGTTAAAAGCATTTGAAGTGAACAATAATTCCAAGAATATAGACCTAATTATTACATAGTTAAGCAACCACAGTAATCAGCTTAATCATGTTCAGATGAGCGAACATCTTGCAGTCAGCAAGTATGTTGAAAATGGCATGCAAACCCCTTCAATTCAAACACAGCGCTACTCGGCCTGACTACAATCTCCGAAACATTGGCTATGTACAAAATCTGTCCAGACAGCTTCTAAACTGTAGCTGACATTTATTCACACAATCCCTCACAACAGAGTAGTTAGAGACATACCTGAACACCTGGGAAATGCATCAGTAGGCCAGAAGACTAGAATAGGGTTCAGTGCTGATACAAACTCAGTTAAACATTTCTAATCATTATCACTACAATCATGTTTTACAAGTTTATTACATCTGATGCGCCAGCCTAAGCTCTGTAATTTTGCACCTTGGACAGAAACTTGAATGAATATGTTATAAAGATGATGGACTCCTATGGCACATGGCGCCTGACATTGAATCCCTCACAAACGTTTCCAGCCCATGTCAACTCCACTACGTCAGTATCCGAACAGAATTGTGTATCAACTTTGCTGGTCAGCATGATCCCAGCCCAACGACTTTATGTGTGCTTCAAGACAGAAATATCAATGTAAATGTTTTCTGCATTATTCTAACCATTAACAGCAAAGTCTCTTAACTGAGGGCTCAACATCTTTAGACAATACCTATTTTTCGATTTAGCAGAAAGCACAAAATTAATGAGTTTAATCAATTCACTTTTATGACAACAGTAGGATGAAAATAGCGCACTAATCTCAGAAAGTGCTTTCAAAGTGATAAGTCTCGTTACCACACCAATGATCGAATTATTATTAAGTGCAAGGACTTTGAAAATATACACATATTGTTCCCTGTACTATTATTATGTGCTAATATACACACACAATCATTTTGGTGGCAATAATATTACAGTTTGTTTCAACATTTTAAAGTCCGAAACGATCACGTTTTGAACTGTTTTTTGTACATCTGACAGCTCAGAAATGTGTTATGTGAATGTCAGTGTCTGTGTAATGCGAGGTATGTATATCATGCCTCTGAAATGCTGACAGTTTTATTAAACCAGCATATCCGTTCAGCTGTTCACAACAAGCAAGGTACTCACTACAAAAAACCGGCTTGCAGTATCAAAACACACAGAACTCAGTGTCCCGCATTGGTCAGGTTTGGATAATATGTTTCATTTGAAAGTAATTTTTCCGGTATTTCTCGCTTATCCTTGTTGCCCTGAAGAAGGTGGTGGTGAGCCAACACATTGAACCGCTGTAGCTCGACCTACAATACTATAAAGAAAGGAAATTGAAAAAATGGCATTGACAGTACAGAAATATATTTCCTAAATAGGATGGGGGGTGTTTTGGAACGAACTTGATGATGGATTGTCTCTCCTTGTCCTTCCTGATGGTCGTCGTTTCAGAGATACTTTGTAAGGAGTCTTGATTGATTTCTGCAGACCACCATGTAAACAACCGGCATTGCTGCTGCCGAGAGTCAGAAGTTGAGGGGTGAAGCTGCCCTCAGCCAGGCAAATGGAATGTTTCATCGCACACACATATCGCACGCCTCGTTATCTCTGTCACCTCCACCAGCCAATGCAAGCGTTCCAAACTGTGGACACTCCACTAGCGCTTACACAGCCTCACTATCTCTGTCATCTCTTCCAGCACATTTGCACTCCCTATCTCGCCTCCAGGCCCCACACGCCTCCCTGTTGGATGTTTTGTGTTCTGCTTGTCTGAATTGAACAGCAACATGCCATTTGAAAAGGGATTGGCAGAAAAAAATGTTACTCTGTAGAGTGACCTGCGTTCTTTTCTTTTCGTTTCCTTCGGCGCAATCTACGAGGTCCTTGCAAGACAGTGAGTTCTGAAGCCAGAATTAATACATGGAATAGCATTGGCACATTGACCAGTGTACACAGCTCGACCAAGTGGGTAGCCATAACATTGAAAAGGATCTGGAACTCCTTGTACAACAGTGACTGAAAGTAATATTGGAGGAACAGAAAACAGTTAGGAAGATAAATGGTGAGTTCACCTTCATTTAAAGGTGATTTGGGGAGAGAAATAGGATGTCTTACTGCTGCTATACAGGCCCTTGCTAAGACCTAATCTCGACTATTGTGCAGCTTTTGTCTCTGTCCCTAAACAAGGACAAACCTTAAGCAATGTAACGAAGGATGACCAGATTCATCTCTGGGATAACAGGCTTGTTGTGTGAGCAGAGTTGGCGTCGACATGGTTTGCAGTCCATGGCGTTTTGGGAAAAAATGGAGATCTCAGTGACACATATACCACACTGATAGGGTGAGACAGATTGGAAGCAGGGATGATAATTTCCCCTGGCTGTTATGTCTAAAACACGGGCCATATTATAAGGTATAGGCAGACCGCTGCATCGAGATGAGAATACATGTCTGTGTTCAGAGGCTGGTGAACCTGTCAATCCGACGTAAGTCTGTGGAACACAATGCACTGAACAGCAATAAAGATTTCCAAACAAGAAAGGGATGGGTGAGAGCAGGAGTAAATGGCAAAGGGAGAGATTTGGACTTCATAATATTGAATGGGGATGAAAAAAAATCTGGACTGAAGGAATACTGCTGTTAATCTGCTGTATTTTTTTTCCAATTTTTCATCACATTAACGGATATGTATACTTCTTGGGAAAAGTGGATTAAGAAGATACTTAGACCTGTCTAGAATGGGGAAGGCTAATGCAATGAGGGATGGCACGGTGGCCCAGTGATTAGCAATCCTGCATCACAGAGCCAGAGACCCGGGCTCTATGCCGGCCTCGAGTGGCTGTCTCTTTGGAATTTACACACTCCCCCATATCTGCGTGGGATCACACTGGCAGTTCCTGTTTCCTCCCACTAACCAAAGCTATGCGTGTTAGGTGACTGGCTAAATTGCCCATAGTGTTCAAGGATGTGTAGGTTAGTTGCATTAATAAGGGGTATATATAGGGTACAGATATGCATTTGGGTTGGTTTCTCGCCTGAAAGGTCGGGTGGGCCGATACGGCTGCTTCCAAACGGTCGGGAGTCTATGAACGACCTACTCCTTTCCTGATATTCCAATGCAGTCTGCGGGAAAGCTCTGAAATTGTTGCCACAACAAGGTGCCCTCCAGGCTCAATACCAATTCAATAATTTTAGGGCCGGAACACTCCTATGTCATAGCTCCCTACTCCACAGACCAGGCCTTGCTATCACATACCGTACCAGTTCACCCTTGCTGAAATTTCCTCCTTGTGTACCTCAAGCCCATCTGGTCCAGTAGTCTGTTTCTCAGTATTCTCCACGACAACATTGCCGTTTTCCATTGTGAATACTGACGAAAATATTCATTGAGCGCTTCCCCGATCTCCTCTGAATACTGTACTTGATTGGCCCTAATCATACTCGAGTCATTTTTTAAAAATCTCTTATATCCCTTTGAAAAGCTTTATGATTTTCCCTGATATGATCCGCCATTGCCTTTTCATGTCTCAGCATCAAAGGAGAAAACGTGATGATAAACCTGGTATACCTAATAAACCCAACTCTTCATCTATATATTCTCACATAGATGGTTATTTGAGTTTTAAGTGGCGCTGTCATCTCCCTCGGTAGTTTTTGCCATTAACATACGTTTGGGCTCTCCTTTAATTCTCTTTTTTTTCTGTCAAAGCTATTTCATGTCGTCTTTTTGCGCTCTAGTCTTACACATGAGTATACTCTGACAACACCTACACTCCAAGGAATTCACTGACACCACGTTTCTATAACTGACGTATGCCTCCTTCGTTTCTCTTGTCAATAATCTCAACATTACACACAACCAATGGTTTCTATTCCAGCCAGTATTGTCCCTCACACTAACAGGAACAGCCGCCTCTGAACTCTCACTATCTTGTTTCTGAAATTTCCCAGACGTCCCTTTACCCGTAAACATTCTCCTCAGTCAGATTTTGGAAGTTTCTCTAAATGTCATCAATATTGACCTTGTGCCACCTCATAACTTAAACTTGTGGACGCGCCTATCCTTTTACTTAACAATTTTAAAACTAATAGAATTATAATCACGGGTCAAAAAGTTCCCAATTGAACATCTCATTCACGTGCCCTGCCTTATTTCCCAAAACAAATGCGTTTGAGGCCCGGACGAATGGCCTACTCCTCTGTCTTAGCTAATCGTTTTATTTCATTGAAAATCTTCTATTATTATTTTCCTTAAAATTCTGTTAAGAAATGTTGCAGTCGGAGAGACTGGAGGATTCTGTGGACTATCACTGGATTGACAGTGAATTTGGGTCGTTAATACGGCCAATAGATGAAGCATAAATTACAGAGAGTGGACCATCCAGAAAAAGAAAGGAGTGGGGTATTTTGTACCCATGCTCTGCTTTTCACGTGAATTCTCCAAATTATTTCAAACGGTATGTGAGAGAATTGATCGATGAAATGTCTCATCTCTTGCTATGCACCAGGTAAAGGTAGCAAGTAGTCACCAGCTACTCTCGTCTAACAGCTTTAAGGGGATGATTGGAACAGAAGGACAAAGGACTAAGGAGCAGAAACTCTTTGACTCTGTTCCACCAGACACTACGATTAGGGCTAAACTTGTTGTGGTCTCTGCCGAACCTTCCTGTCTGTACCTTATTACACACAGATGCAGACATACAGGCACGCACCTGTATAGATTGTCAATGTCAATGAACCATTTCCAAATAATAGCTAAACTCATGACAAAGGGAAATCGTTGTGAGTTTGCCCATGTATTAATCTGCGGCTGAAAGTTATTCTGTTAATCCAAGCTGTTGGCAATGAGATTTCCTACTGGACCAGTTGGATTTGGCCGAGCAAGCAGCAAGGAGGGGACATGAAAGGTCCTTAGTTGGTAGGATTAGGGAAAACCCTAAGGCTTTCTATAGGTATGTTAGGAATAAAAGAATGACTAGGGAAGGAATAGGTCCAATCAAGGATAGTAATGGGAAGTTGCGTGTGGAGGCTGAAGAGATTGGGGAGGCGCTGAATGAATACTTTTCATCAGTATTCACTCAGGAACAGGACATAGTTGTCGATATGAATACTGAGGCACGAATAAGTAGAATGGATGGCTTTGAGATATGTAGAGAAGAGGTGTTGGAAATTCTGGCAAGGGTGAAAATAGATAAGTCCCCTGGGCCTGATTGCATTTATCCTAGGATTCTCTGGGAAGCAAGGGAGGAGATTGCAGAGCCATTGGCCTTGATTTTTGTGTCCTCTTTGTCTACAGGAGTAGTGCCAGAGGACTGGAGGCTAGCAAACGTGGTTCCCTTGTTCAAGAAGGGGAGTAGGGATAATCCTAGTAACTATAGGCCAGTGAGTCTCACTTCTGTTGTGGGCAAAGTCTTAGAGAGAATTGTAAGGGATAGGATTTATGCACATCTGGATAAGAATGATGTGATCAAGGATAGTCAGCATGGTTTTGTGAAGGGCAGGTCGTGCCTCACAAACCTTATTGAATTCTTTGAGAAGGTGACGAAGGAGGTAGATGAGGGGAAAGCGGTAGATGTGGTATATATGGATTTTAGTAAGGCGTTTGATAAGGTCCCCCATGGTAGGCTACTGCAGAAAATACAGAGATATGGCATTGAGGGTGAGTTGGAGGTTTGGATTAGGAATTGGCTCTCTGGAAGAAGACAGAGGGTAGTAGTTGATGGCAAAGTTTCATCTTGGAGTGCCGTCACTAGTGGTGTTCCGCAAGGATCTGTTTTGGGACCATTGCTGTTTGTCATTTTTATAAATGACCTGGAGGAAGGGTTAGAAGGTTGGGTGAGCAAGTTTGCGGATGATACGAAAGTCGGAGGAGTTGTAGACAGTGAGGAAGGATATGGCAGGTTACAGCGGGATATAGGGAAGCTGCAGAGCTGGGCAGAAAGGTGGCAAATGGAGTTCAATGTAGCTAAGTGTGAAGTGATTCACTTTGGTAAGAGTAATAAAAAGATGGATTACTGGGCTAATGGTAGACTACTTGGTAGTGTGGAAGAGCAGAGGGATCTTGGTGTCCATGTACACAGATCTCTGAAAGTTGCTACCCAGGTAAATAGTGCAGTGAAGAAGGCATATGGCGTACTGGCTTTTATTGGTAGAGGAATTGAGTTCCGGAGTCCTGAGGTCATGCTGCAGTTGTATAAGACTCTGGTGCGGCCGCATCTGGAATATTGTGTGCAGTTTTGGTCGCCATACTACAGGAAGGATGTGGAGGCACTGGAACGGGTGCAGAGGAAGTTTACCAGGATGTTACCTGGTATGGTAGAAAGATCCTTTGAGGAAAGGCTGAGGCACTTGGGGTTGTTTTCTTTGGAGAAAAGAAGGTTTAGGGGTGATTTGATAGAGGTGTACAAGATGATTAGGGGGTTAGATAGGGTTGACAGTGAGAACCTTTTTCCACGTATGGAGTCAGCTATTACAAGGGGGCATAGCTTTAAATTAAGGGGGGGTAGATATAGGACTGATGTTAGGGGTAGGTTCTTCACTCAGCGAGTCGTAAGATCATGGAATGCCCTGCCAGTAGCAGTAGTGGACTCTCCCTCTTTATGGGTATTTAAGCGGGCATTGGATAGGTATATGGAGAATAGTGGGTTAGTGTAGGTTAGGTGGGCTTTGATGGGCGCAACATCGAGGGCCGAAGGGCCTGTACTGCGCTGTATTGTTCTATGTTCTATGTTCTCTATCCATTGCTTCAGACAATTTGGAAATTCCAATGAATCATCGACAGGAATCCTCCATGAGTGGTAAAGATGAAAGAAGGGTTTTCAGGTTTCACACTTCATTGAGAGGAAGAATAGAGAACGAGAGATCGAATATGGACCATTCATGCACAGGGAACTTTCATTTTCTTCCTCTCTCAGCTGAAACATACAGAAATGTTATCCAACACCCAAGCTGAATCATGTGAGGTCTCCAGATTGTATGCTCCAGCACAGTTCCCTGACAAATGCAAGTGCATCATTGCTTCCGTTGCACCTAAAGTCTTTCCTTAACCAGAAATACTTCACTTTAAAATTGAAGGCATGTTACTATTTGTACATGTATTTTTGAAAAGAAAATTGCTCATGTTTCATGATAAAAGTTTTAAATTGAATATACTGTATTCTTAGAAGTGACTACCCAATTTTAAGCATTTGTGCAAAAGAAGACACCAACAGAGTGTGTGCATTTGGAGTCAGCATCAGGTACCTGGAAGTACTCGGTGTCCCCTCGTAATAACGAGGTATGATACTCAACTCATGGACCGCCAGTTCCGACGTGTAACAGCAAGGAACCGTAAAGACCTCCTCAAGAGACAGACAGGTGTAGCCGACAGGTTACGCTTTTTTGTCCAGTATTTCCCACGATCTGAAAAACTAAACCACGTTCTTCGTGACCTACAACGCATTATCAGTGATGATGAGCCCGTCGTCAAGACATTCCCCACACCTCCTCTGCTTGACATTAAACAACTGCCAAACCCCAAATCGATCATTTTTCAAAGCAAGATGCCCGGCTTTCAGAACAATTCCATGCAACCCTGTCACGGTAAGCGCTGCGAGACGTGAGAGTGTGAACATGGACAACACTATTACATGTGGGGACACCTCCCACAAGGTACGTGACAGGTGCTCACGTGACTCAGCCAACGTTGTCGATATTATATGTTGCAGGCAAGGATGCCCTGAGACATGGTACATTGGGGAAGCCTTACAAAGGCGACGGCAACAGAAGAATGGGCAACACACTTCAATCAACAGGCAGGGGTGCTCACTCCCAGTTGGGGATCACTTTACCATCCAGGACATTCGACCTCGGACTTTGGGTGACCAACCTCCAAGGCGGACTTCGGGACAAGCAGCAGCGAAAATTGTTCACAGCAAAGGCTGATAGTTAAGGTCCGTACCCATAGGGAGCGCCTCAAGCAGCACCTTGGGCTCATGTGCTGCTACAGGCGATGTTCATTGCATGATACGCACACACACAGACACTCCTACACACACACGTACGCACGCACACATATACATATACGTTTCTGGGGTGAATTTGTACTTGCTGAGTTACATTGTACTTTGCTCAAAACCTGCATGAATCCATGTTGTCTCACTTTATAGATTAGAATAAGTCTAAACATTATGGCACAGAGAACACATGGACGGACACTTTCCACATATTATCTAGCTAACTTCAATTGTTGAAGTTAACCTGAGAATGCAACTTTCAAAACAAATTTTGTGATTTCCACATGAAAGAAGTGTAACTATCATGGCATTCGAACGGATGGCAGACTCAACAAACAATCAAGGTATTTTTCAATGTATAATTTCAGCTACATCACGCCGTAAACCTTTGTTATAAATTCTGTGTTTTACCATTGTGTCCTCCACAACTGCCTGATGAATGAGCGGCATTCCCTGATGATGCACTTCAGTATATCAGGATTTCAGTTGCTCTGAGTGAAATGTGACTCTCGTGTAATATCAATACATGCACACACCAAACCTCTAAGAATTGTAAAGTTTGTATTGGACAGTGTGGAACAACAAGAGATCAGTGACAAGTTGATGTGGACTTCAGGTGTATGGCAGATGAGGACCAATGCAGCGCAGTGTGAGGAGACACACTGTTGTAAGAAGAACATTGAAAGACGATGTAAAAGAGGCTGGACGGTGACAAAGTGGATGGAGGACCAGAGTGTTCAGTGTGTACATGAGCACCGATTATTGAAGATGTCAAGAAAATTGGCTGAATTTGCATCGGTGATGAGCAATGCTGCCTTCCTTTGGCATGTACACGTGTTCAATTCCAACCTTTGACGACTGTTTGTGCGTGTTGTCATATTCTCCACGTCTCTGTGTGTGTTCCCTCCCACAATCCAAAGATCTGCAGGTTAGGTGAATTGGTCATGTTAAGTTGCCATACTTTTCAAAAATGGGTTAGTTGTGTGCATGAGAGATACAATGTAAATTAACGGAAAATGATTGGATTGGGTATTTTTTGGAGGGTCGGCGCGTACTTGTTCGACAGAAAGGCTTGTTTCCAAACTCTAGGGACACAACGAAAAAGTGGGGAGAGCACTAAATATCACAGATTAGTTTCAGTGTCTGCTTAATTTACACAATGATTTTTGGAAGGGAACTTCTGTGCTCCATTTCTCAGAGGTAGACGAGATGTTCAGTTGTGATGCCAACATTTTTGCCCGGAGAAACCGTAGGGATTCCAATTGTGCAGTGTCAACTCAAAAGGGAAATGGCAACAGGGCCACAGCTTCTAAATTGTGCTGGGGAAACGATAGTGAACGTGCTTTTAAAGTGAGAATTAACCTTCACTGAGTGTTGCTTCTTCCTCGGTGGGTGGGACGTTGATGCTTCAGAATCATCACACGAGGCATCCCGGGCCTCTCTGGCTCATCTCATGGTCCACCCTACATGGCCATAAGGGGGAGGATTGAGTGAAAGAATATTGGGCATTCCTCCACCCGTTTTGGCCCTTTCTGTCCTTTTACCGACATTTTCTCCTTGAATGGAAGAACAAGAGGGAGGGAATGAGTGGCTGTTGGTGCTGGTATAGGTTGCTGGTTCGAGAGAAATGCAGAGGTGTCCTGATGGAGTCAGTCTACAATGTTTTTTCCAGGCAGTGTTCTTATTCTGGGTGCTCTTGTGCATGCAGGACAGAAAGGGAGAGGAGGATCTGCATGCAACAATGAGATTTGTTCGTGTGTATGTGTTGTTAACGGTATACAAGAATTGTGAGTGGGCACAGAGAATACAGGGACATTGTCATGGCAGAGTGAGGAAAATTGTTGATACATGTCCTTTACTGCTGGGTATTTCTTCAGTTCAAAGATACTGCACTGAGCTGAGTGTGATCACAGACCATGCTCGGTGGGTCTGTTGGTGTGGTCCGCTCTGGAAAGTGAATAGCTCTCCTTTTTCGAAAGCATTCACCAGATCCCTGTGTTAATAAATTGTCGTGTTATTGTCCCTTCTCTGCTTTTCTAAGGATTAGCTGTGTAGCCAGCTCTGAACTGAAAAAGCTCAACAGCGTGTGTATTTTTGTATATAAATGTGGCACCATTCCTGGGGATCCTGGAATATCCGGGACATCCGGGTGATGGTGAGTACCTCACCGGTGATAGTTGTAAGAATCGGGCAGACATTGAATGGGGTGAACTCCATGTTAGGATTGGTGGTGTGGGCAGTTAGTTAATGAGGTTAATTCGATAAGGAAACACCAGGAAACTAGCCTGGCATCTTGCAGACGATCCTTATGTCACAATCAATGAAAATGAGTCTGAGACAAATTAATGTTCGATTCAGCTCCACGAGGCGAAAGCTCTGCACTACCCATTCCCACTTAGAAAGCTGTAGTGGCTTGTCCAATACTCTGCAGCACAGGGATGGAGCTAAACTTGACTTCCTCTTCGATAATAAGGCAGGGCCGGTAACTGAAATCTTATTGGTGGCGGAGGTACTGTGGGGCAAGGAGTCTTAATCAAATTAGTTTTAAATTAGGGATGGAAAAGGATAAACCAGATGTAGAAGTTAAAGTTCAGAATCGTAGGAAGGTCAATTTTGATTATATTCGGTTAAGAAATTTCAAAAGTCGATTAGGTCAAATATTCGCAGATAACGGTCCAGCTAAGAAGTGGGGAAACTTCAAAAAAGAGATGTTGAGAGCCCAGAGACAGTATGTTCTTGTTAGGGCGAAGAGCAGGAATGCTGCATGACTAGATAACTGAGCGTCTAGTCACGGGAAAGAGGAAAGCAAATGGCAAGTATAGACAGCAGGATTCAAGACTTTTTTCTTCATCCACTGATAGGATGAATGTATCATTGGCGAGGCCAGCATTTATTGCCCATTGCTAACTGCAAGAGTTAAACACATTGCTGTGGGTGTGGACTCACATGTAGCCCAGACGATGTACGGATTGCCAGCTTTTACCTTAATGAATAAATGTGAAGCACATGGGTTGTTCTGAAAAATGAACATGGTCTGAAGATTGTCGTTAGATACTTATTCGCAGATTTTAAAGAAGTAGGTGTGCACTTAAGAGCGGTATTGGGAGGGAAAAAGGTGCACGTGAGATAGCTTTGCCAAATAGATTTAAGCACTATGGAAAGGGACTCTAAAAATAGTTTACCCACAAAGGAGTAAATAGGGAATGCATAGGTTCTCTTACAGAGCAGCAAGTTCGTCAATCTGTACAACTGCTGGAGATGGGGCGGTTGTAAACAAGGCAGAAGTGTGAACTGCAGATGCTGGAGATCAGGGTCAAGATTAGAGTGATGGTGGAAACGCACCGCAGATCAGCGAGCACCCGAGGAGCAAGGACCTCCACTCTTTTCTCCTGCTTCATAAATGTTGCGTGACATCTTGTGCTTTTCCATCACCACACTAATCTTGACACTGAGAGTCTAAACGAGTATTTTGTTTCAGTATTCACTGTGCAGAAGGATAGTGAAGCTATATAATTTGTATAAACAAATAGTGATAGCTTGAAAAAATGATGGTGTGATGGAGGAGGAGACACTGGAGATGTTAAACCGCGTAAATCCACGGTAACTGATTAGATCTAACCGTGAATTCTGTGGGAAGCCATGACAGTGATTGCTGGGCCTCTTGTCAATGATTTGTATCATCGATCGCCACAGCTGATGTGCTGGAAGACTGGAGGTTGGCTATTGTGGTGACTCTATTTAAAGCATATCTGAAAGATAGTAAGGAAAAGGCAATGTATAATACACCGGGAAGCCTGACGTCACTGGTGGGTAAATTGTTGGAGGGGAATACCACAGATAAAGTTGATATGGGTATTGACAAGCAAGGAGTGCTTAGGGACAGTCAGTGTGGCCTTTGGCGGAGGAAATCGTGTCTTACGAACTTGACTGAGATATTTTGAAGACGTAGAAAAGAGCATAGAGTGATTCAGAGCGGTGAACGTGATCTATAGCCATGTCATTAAGCTGTTCAACAACTTTCCACATGGTACGCTGGTGAGCAAGGTTAAATGACACTGAATACAGGAAGAAGTAAGCATTTGGACAAAACGATTCTCTCGAAGCCAATCGACAGACGGTGGTGATGGAGGTTTGCCATTCTGACTGGAGGCATGTGACCAGTGGTTTGCTACGAAAATCGATGCTGGGTCCACGGAGTTTCGACATGTATCTAAATAATTTGGATGTGAACATAGAAGGTATAGTGAGTAAGTTTACAGATAACAACACGATTGGAGGTGCAGTGGACAGCGAAGAAGGTTACCAAAGATTACAAATGTATCTTCATCAGATAGGCTCATGGGTCAAGGACTGGCTGGTGATGTTTAATTTCGATAAATGTGAAGAGTTGCCTTTTGGAAACACAAATCAGGTGAAGATGTATACACTTAAATGCGAGGTCCAATGTTTGCCGAAAGAAGAGAATTTGGAGTGCAGGTTCATAGTTCTTTGAAACTGAAGTTGCAGGTGGACAGGATACAGAAAAAGGCGTTTGATATGCTTGCCTATATTGGCCAGTGCATTCAGTACAGAAGTTGGTCACTTTTGGCATACTGTTTTAAAGTCTAGTGCCTCTGCTCCAGGAAGGATGCTGCAAAACCTGAAGGAAAGAGAAAAGATTTACAAGGATGTTGCCAAGTCTTGTGCCACAGGGGGATTCTGAATAGGTTGGGGCTATTTTCCTTGGAGGGTGAAGCTCATGGATCAACTGAATAGACAAAATCTATTGGCAAAGGCTAGAGAACATAGATCTAATATCCGAGGGAAATGTTTGAAAAGGGACAAAAGGGGTATTTTTTCTACACAGAGGGTGGCACGTGTATGAAATGAGCTGCCAGAGTAGGTGGTGGAAGACGGTACGATAACAGCATTTAAACGACAACAGGACGGGTATATGAATGGGAACAGTTCAAAGTGATATGGGCGAAATGCTGAAAAAATAGTGGATTAGTGGTGCTGGAAGAGCACAGCAGTTCAGGCAGCTTCCAAGTCTGAAATGCTGTGCTCTTCCAGCACCACTAATCCAGTATCTGGTTTCCAGCATCTGCAGTCATTGTTTTTACCTTGCTGAAAAAAAGGCCTAGATTATTTAAGTATATCTTGTCGAAGTAGCTGAGTTGGACTGAAGGGTTTGTTTCCGTGCTGTATATCTCTGTGACTCTATCTAAACTCCCAACAATATCCCGTGAACCTATCATTCCTGGAAATTCCAGCCTATGTTGCAACATGAATTCGAAAGTCTCCATTTCAGCATTCTGAAACCTGTGAATTTAGCCTTCCAGTACACTGTTTCTCAATCTTCCCCTCTCTGTCTATTTCCCAAACCCCTCTTATTTGTTCACATTTGAACTGATTCCACCGCCATCTCTCTCTGGCAGTGATTTTCACACCCACAGCACGCTTTGTCATGCCACAATGGAGATATGGAGTTGTAAATGGATAGGAGCTGTGTATTCTGTCAATTCGAACATTGTTTCAAGTTTGCCCATGCTGGGAAGCAATCTAACAAAGTCTTAACGAGTAATGCATTCGGATGATGTACACAAATCTACAAACTGGGAGGTTAGCCATGCCAAGTTTACAGATCAATTCACTGGTATTTATGTGCACAGCTCCCAATGATGTACAGATACCTTGTCTTGCTTTATAAATCATTGTCTGCCCAGTGTTTTGTGCTGGCTCTGTGAGATGGACCAAAATTGTGATGTCATTACCCATTACTGCTAATATTGCAATTATTTCAGTTTATGATCTCATTCCTTTGATTAGATCCTCCAATGTCTGATTGCTCTTGTTATTCCCATTCCAGTGCCTTATTTTTGTGACTTGTTGACCTTTAAGCACTTGTCCAGATTTAATATGTATAACTGCCATGTATATTTCCCAAGCCATTTGTTTTGTTCACCTTGGAGCTTTGGTTTCCCCAGTGAAGAAGTTCCGAAACAATATTTTTAAAAGCACATGCTTGTTTTCACTTTTTCGTGAGCTGCGTGATGGTCCATTTTCGAAAATGGGGTTTTCGAAGCTTTTGGGCACTTCATTAGAACTTTTTCTTTTGCCTATCCACTGAACCCCTAGGTTCGTCACTGCCTTTGGATCATGTACTCAGTACCATAAAGAATGTCCTCAACTGTCACTAATTCGGACCAGGATTCTTATTTAAAGTTGACCTAATTCTGTTAGGAACATTTGTGTAAATGCGGGGGATCGTTTCCTGGAGTTCAGAGGATTTGGTAACCCATTCTCGGTGAGTCATGGGCGCTATCGTTAAAGCATCTGGGTCTGCAACATGACCAACAATTGAACAAGAGGCTGAATAGAGGGGTTTCCCTGTAAAATGGAATGAGCACTCACAATCAGATCAGCCATGACCTTATGGAATAGTAGGACAGGATTGAATGACTCACTCATGGAACTCATTCATATGTTTCTGATTGTATCAAGCCAATTGTCCTTCTTTCCATTCTACCATACTGGTTGGGAAGCGAATCAAATCTTCATGTATAATCTTTGGGGATCTCTGAACTCTCGGTTCTCTTGTGTCTCAGTCTCAAGCAGTTGAATGACTGTTTCCTGTTCCTGTGTACCATATTTGTTAAAATGGATGTCCTCCTCGTGCTCCTGAGTAACAGGCTCCAATAGTCGTATGCTCCCTTGATGCTCCCGTGGAATGAGTTCGAGGGACTTAATGGCCTTTTCAAATTCCTTCCTAGTTTGACTGACTGAAAGCCTTTTCCCTGTTTCACCAACAGATCCTCAAATTTGATGCATTTGTGGGTTTTTTTTAATCTCTGTAATTGAGCAACAAACTGACTAGTTGAGCTTCTGTATGGTCGGTCTGAGAAACTGAATGGCCTCCTCCTGTCTCCGTGTCAAAGGCGTGAGATGTTGAAGGTCTATTCCTGACCGCCTGTAACAGGCGCGACACATGAATTAATACAGAAAACCATGAATTATGATGAGATTTTAAACTGTATCTGATGGATTTCCGTCTTTCTTCAGTTTCTGAAACAAACAAGACAACGAAGTCCACGTGCCGTCTCAGTAACACCTCGTACAGCTACAACAACAACTCTCTCTGTTTTGAAGGATTCGCAATGCAATATGTGCCAACATTTCAGCTCTCCACCTCCTCAAGTGGTAAGCGGCTAGAATTGGCTGAATGGCCTCATTCGGTCCTGATGTATCATTGTAAAAGATCAAGCAGCGAACTTGTAGCTTAAGGGTTTCTGACTGTCCCGTGTTACTGAAATGTTCGTACAGGTGTCGGGAATGCCTTTCCAGGAGTTGTGTTTTGAGAGCGGTGACAGACATTCAATGAGACCTGAGGATTTGACAGTCCAGCCCTGGTCCGTGCATGTGGATTGTGGTTCAGCATCTGAGTCTGCAACGTGATCAACAAATTGAGCAGAGGCTCCAGTTACCGCAAACTCTCGATCCACGGAGTGAGTGTGTGTGGAAAGGAATTTACAGTAACCACGGGGTTTTCCAGAACAGCTTCCTAAGCTACATTTCACAAAGGGGTAGATTGTGAGGGGTCCCTGACTGAACACTGATCTGTTCAGAAAGCGGTGTCATCTCATTCCGCACGACCTGCAGGTACACGCCAGTGGGAGGATGGTGCTACCTGTGGCTTTAGGGTCACAGTTCCATTCAGCTTCTATGATCTGGAACTTCCCAGGCTGGAGTTGGTGATATATCCACAATCTCCCTGTATATCAACGTCACTATCACCTTTCGATGATGGAGGTTATAGATAGTGGACGACACAAATGCAATGTTTTCTCGATCAGGAGGGACCTGCCGGGTGTACCCTTGTTTACTACGTACGGCGGTATCCCCAAATGTATATGGCTCTTTGGGATCAGCATGTCAATGGCGAGATGTAGAGAAACTGAACGAACATTAATGTGAAGTGTGACCATGCACAGTACATCATGTTGGTGAAGCAATCCAGCCACTTTGTTCAGAATCAATCAGCCGGTCCCATCGTCTTCGGATGCCGAGTAGAAATAAAGGATGGCCTGGTGATGAAGTCTGTCCACTTGATACACAGCTCTAAACATCTTCCCCTCAACAATCCCCATCGCCAACCAAACTCTTGAAAATGTCCAGTGTGCACTGAGAACAATGGGCCATTGGGAACATCAGGGAGTAGACCTTCATGGCGATGGAGCAACACTTACGAAGTCTGCAAGGGTAAGATTGAACCATTCAGTGCAAAAGTGTCGCTAATGTCTGGGACCGAACGGCCTGTACTGCGCTGTAATGCATTCTCTCTTCATTTCAGTAACATACTGCCTTGCATTCTTCCAGCAAAAAGGACCACTCACATATCCTGTCACATATCACCTGGTAAATGCTTACCCATTGACTTTATCTGTGTGAATTCATCTGCAGACTCTCCACCTTCTCTTCTTAATTTAGTTTCCTTTTTATATTCGTGTCATCATCAATAGCGGTTACAGTGCACACAACAACTTCAAGAAAAACATAATTTGCTGGAGAATGCCAGCAGCTCTGGCAGCATTTGTGAACAAAAATCACGGACAACGTTTCGCGTCTGGTTATCTTTCCTCAGAACAATTATAGTATATTTGTCCCATTCCTCCATCTGATTGATATAGATGGCACATATTGATGGACCAGCACTGTTCACTTTGTGACTCCACTGGTTGCATTCCGTCAAATTGATTAAAACTGATTTATCCCGAGTATCTGCTTCCTGTCTGATTACCAGTCCTCCCCAATGCCTGAGTCGACTATTCGACGGACTGAGTAAAGAATACGACTATCAGTCGGCACTTCAGCCCCTTAATCCTGCTCTGCGATTTAATGCAAACACGGCTGACGTCACCTCGTCCTCAGTTCCACTTTCCCGACCAGTCCACATATTCCTTCATATCCTCAGTGTCCCAGCATCGATTGCAAGCTGCGGCAGTGTGGAACACAGAGAGAAGAATGTTCTCGTCACACTTTTTATAAGAAAACTCTGTTCTACCTTTTCCTAAAAGTATGATATCATCTTCTAGATTGCCGCACATGAGGATAAATCCACTCCAGACCTACAGCATCAATCACATTTCGCATCTTGCAGACATCAATGAGATTTCCTCTCATTCTTCTAAATTTCAGAATGTACGAACTGCTCAATCTGACCCCAGATGACAAACTCTTCATCTCTGGAAGATGTACAGTGAACCTCTTCTGAACTGCCTCCAATGCAAACGCATCTTTCCATCAGTCATGGCAACAAAAATGAAAATCCTATTCCTATTGCACTCTCACTAATACCTTGCATAGTTACAGTAATTCTTCTCTTGTTTTATACCCTATTATTTTATAAATGAATGCTGACATTTTAATTGACTTACAAATTCCCTGCTGCACTTGCCGGTGAGTTTTCTCTGATATCGACGAGAACACTCAGACCCCTCTGCATGTATCTTCTCTGACATTTCACCCCATTTACATATCAAGTTTCAGTTGTATTCCTCTGATCAAAATGGATAACGGCATAATGATCCATTTTCAGTTGTATCAGCCAAATATTATACCACTCATCTAAACTATTCATGTTCTTTTGTAAACATTTTACATCTTCAATGTGTCAACGTATTCTTCCATCTCTTCTAGTTTCATCTGAAAATGTGACTGTAGCATTTTCTCAAACCTCATACAAGTAATCCAGTAGGTGGAGAATAGTTGGGACCTGCGATCAGAAAACTATGCACGCCCTAAATTGTCAAACAATAAAAAGACCAATCCATTCTATCACTACGTTTTATTTTGTTCAGCGAACCTCTATCCAAGCAAATGAATTCCTCCAGAACGCATGCCCATTTTTGTGTTGAAGCGGAATATTTTGTGAAGAATTTTATTCAATGCTTCTTGAAACGCAGGTACTTTACATTTCCATGATTTAATTTGTCTACTTTACTTGACGCAGCTTTAAGAAATTCGAGTAAATGAATTCATCATGAACTATGCAGAAATGTATGTATCGTGGTTTACGTTAGCTAATATCCTGTTATCAATGAATTAATAATGGATTCGAACAAGTTGCTTTAAATCCCAGTTGTTTGCTCACTGCTTTGTGTTCACTCGTGAACATACTTCGCTATCTGTAACCTCCTTGTCCCTTTCAATTCCTGTGGAACAGGCACAAGATTTTAAAAGATCTGCTCCAATTGGTGTTTAAGGCAAGAATGACTGATTGTACTCTCTCTATTCCATGTTTACACATTGGATGTGCTGAATGTCCGCCTGGTGTACCTACATTACAGTTTCGTCGGGCGGAATGTCGTGAGTAATAAACTCAAGGTTGGCTTATACTCTCCTGATGATATGATAGCTGCATCAAGGTTTTATCCAATCTTCCTGTTGATCTGTGATAGTTCGATGGGCTAAACTGTCTCCTCATATTCCTCCAACAAGGACTTCACTTCCTGAATGGTCCCTTCCAGCCTTCCTGATCGGGGGATTGATTAGTCTATTGTTGTTCCCATACAACGAACACATGGCTGAATTACGTCTTCCTTCTCCATAAAAAGTCTCAAATTGTTTTGTCACCCTCACCAATTACCATACAGCAGACTCATTAGACTGAAAGGCCTCATGTTATTCTCGTGTCACAACGTCTTCCAGCTTTTCTGTTGCAGACTTGCAGAAACTAAATGAACTAATTTTCTCCCTGTGTAACAGGATTTTGGTGTTGCATGGCCGACTCTGGGTACAGTGTTGAAGGCTGGAGGGGTTGATTGTCTCCCCTCTTTAAATATATATCAGGCTCAAACTGATTGAGTAGCCTTGTCCGGTTCTGCTGCAACACGGTGTAAATTAGATGTACAATTTTTTTCAGTACTGGAATAATTATTCAAGTTAAAGGATAAAATCACTTTACATTTAAACTGTGTTAACCCATGTGAAGGCTTATACAGGGAAAATGAATTTTATGTTCATGGATGAGAAGGTTTGAATGTACAGGATGTTGAGCACTGAGTTAGGCTGTTTTGGAATTAATGCTTTGTGATAAGAAGAGCTAATTGCAAACCTTGCTGCAGTGGAGAATTTTGGAAGACTTGAGAATAACACATTGGTTTTCTTTTATGTCATAATACAATACATTTTTTTTTAAATTATTTTTTTAGAGCTGAATCATCCAAACCATAACGGTGTGAGGGGAAGTTGGCTTCAATGAGTCGGAGAAGGTGGTGAAACAGATTTCTTTCGAAGGATGAAAATGTGCATTACCCATTGAAACACTAAGCAGTACAATAAACATATCTCCCGCAAATGTGGAAACAGCAAAAAGTGACTCAATGATAGTTACTAAAAGCTAAATTAAATGTGGCATGAGATCAAAAGAAAACAGCTGAGATAAATTGAAGGCATTGTGGGAGAACATGAATGCAGTGAAACGTACGATCCAGCAAAGAAGGATCAAAAGGCTAATAATTAAATCATAAAGGAAACAAGACTGCAAAATAAATAGAAACAAATAGACTGCTAATATTTTCCAGATATAGTTCAGAGGAAATGCAATAAAGGTCAATGGTGAAAGTGAATGTGTGGGCAGAACAATTCATTGCTAAGAACAGAGAAATTGTAGGAAAACTAAACAACTACATTCTGTGTGGCTTCATTGAGGAAGATCCATAATATCTCCCAGAAATACCAAGTTACCATGTGACGTGCATATCTGAAGCCAAAAAAATTCATATCAGCGACGATGCAATGTTTGAAATCATACCTGGACTGAGCAATGTTACGACTGATGAACCACATGTATTTCAGTATAGAATTTTAGAGGAAAAGATGATTGTCTCATTAATTGTCTTGCGGAATCACAATTGTTTCTTTTCCCTGCGCATTCTGGGAAGGCATTAACGCAGTTTGTGTTGAGTAATGTTTCAAAGAATGAGTGGTGATCGTACTAAAAGTCAGAAAATGCACACCGAGGGGACTGACTGTCACAGGAACATGGAGAGGTGCTGCCAGGTAAGGTTAGGGAGAATCCCAAAATATTCTACTCATACATCAAGCGGAAGAGAAAACCATGGAGCAATTACGACTCATTAGAAATCAAGGTGCAATCTGTGTATGAAGCTGGAGAACATTGATCAATTGTTACATGAGAGCTTCACATCAATTTTAATATGGAGAAGGAGGATACAGGATGAGAATTCATGAAGATGGACACTGAAGATCCTGAACAGATTGAAACAAAATGCGAACAGCCGTGGATGATTTTTAATGGCATCAAAGTGGACTGATTGCTAGGTCTGGATTAGTTTTGTGAGAGGCTGCTGTTGGAGAAAAGGAAGGAAAACCACTGATCCAAATGTTTACGAAGAATCTTGACATGGGGAAGGTGTCCCCGTAATACAGGATGCAATAAATTCGAAAGGGTGAATAAATGCAAGTAGCATGCGTCGGAAATTAAGCCTCTCGAACCTGCTACGTTATTTGAAATGCTCATGGCTGTTCCGCTTTTCAGTCTACACTCCATATCGCTTCATTAACTTAATGTCCCAGCATACATTGCACTCTGTGACAGTGAATTACATAGGTTGACAAACATTTGCGAGAAGGAAGATCTCTTCATCCCTTTTTAAAATCTGGTCCACTGTATCCTAAAACTGTGATCACTTCCTGTCGATTGGCCCATGAGGAAATATCCAATCCACCTCTGCATTGCCATTCGGTTTTCACATCCAATAGAGTTCAATGTGATCTTCTCTCATTATTCTAAACTCCAGAAAGTATAGACCTGAACTTCTCAATCTCTCTTCATAAGACAACGGATCATTTCTGGAATCAATCGAGTGAACCATTTCTGAACTGCCTTCATTGCAACTAGGTCCCCCCTGCAGTCAGTGTATTAAGACTGTGCACAGTATTCCAGTTGCGATTTGAATAACTCCTTGCCAAAATGAAGTAGTTCTTCCCTCGAGTTTTACTTGATTATTTTACAAAATAGTGTTGAAATTACACTTGTTTTTCTCATTCTCTGCTGGACCTTCATGTGAGTTTTAGTGAGAGGAAAGAGGACGCCACGATCTCTCTGCACATAAGCTCACTGTCATTCTCTCCACTTACTTAGCTGGTTGCTTGAGTACTCCGCAGATCAAAATAGATAAGCGCTTTGTTAGCCATATTAAATATTGTCTATCAAGGTTTGGCCCATTCATCTAAAATATTCATGTCCACTGTTTTTTTTACATCTTCCGAACAACAAACTACTTTGCCTCCTGTTTTCTTATCATCTTAAAACGTCAATGTAGCGTTTTCTATCTACTGATCCATTAAATAGAAGAGATGGCAAATGGTTGGGGCCTGAGAACTGAACTCGATGACATTCCAAAAATTGCCAATAAAAAAGAGGCGCAACTATTCCATTACTCTGCAGTTTGGTGGTTCACGCACATTTTCCCAAAGTAGTAAATTCATTGCTTTGCCAATGTGCTGCTATTTTGCAGCTTCATATTGTATGTTACATTTTACACAATGCCTTTTCCAATTGACATTTCCAAGATCCCCGTTATCTATGTTGCTTGTGTCGGCTTTAAAGAATTGAGCAAATAAATCCTTCTGAATCTATGCTAACTCTGATGGATTGTGGCTTGCCCTTCCAGATATCCTTTGATTGATTAATTAATAATGGATTATGACAAATTGCCTTAAATCCTGACACATTGCTCACCGCTTTTATAGTGATGAATGAAGATTATCATTTATCGTTCTTCCCTTTTGTTTACTTTCACGTTTCACTTTGTTTTACTTCACATTCAACTTCTGCGTAACAGGCACAAGGTTTTAACAGATCTCCTTCGATTACTGTGGAATAGGCATGAGTGGCTGAATGATGTCATTCTGTTCCTGGTTTATTCACTCGATAATTTCCATGTCCGCCTGGTGTTCTTATATTATTCGCCAAATTGCAGGAATGTCCTCAATAACCAACTCGAGCACGTTGGCTCAGTGATCAGCACTGCTGCCTTACAGTATTGGGGTCCAAGGTGCGATTCCACTCTCAGGACTTTTGGGTGGAGTTTGCAGATACTATGTGTGTTCCCTCCGAAAGTCCAAAGATGTGTAGGTCAGCTGAATTGGCTGTACAAAATTGCCTGTAGTGTGAGGTGCATTGATCAGAGGGAATTTGTTGGGCGGACGGGGCCATTTCCACACTGTAGTTAACTTAATGTCTGCTTTTCTCCTGTTGATTTGCATGAGTTTCACGGACTCATGGAATTTTCTTCATACTGTGTAATATTTTGAGGGGCTGAAGGGTCTCTTCCTGTGAATCTATAACAGCTGGCGATACTGACCTTTAATCTCCTGCTTGATTGAAATGTAATTGTGGGAGTGATTGGTTCCCATACAACGGATACGTAAGCTGACTTACCTTCACCTTTCCCATAATAATTCTCAGGTAGGTTTTTCGGCGTCTCTAATTCCCGTGCAACAGGCTGAGTGCGCTTAATGGCCTCCTGTTGTCTCAGCGTACCAATCTCCAGTCAGTGTTCGGCCTCTTCCAGTTCCTGTGTTACAGACCTGGGAAGGCTGATACTATTGCCATGTTACAGGATATTGGAGCTTCATTGTCTCCTATGGTCCACTGTTGTTCGTTTGAGGGGCTTATTGGCCTTCTCCTGTAATTGTAACCCGGACTCCATGGGCTGAACAGCCTCGTCCTGTTCTGCTGTAATAGCGTAATTGCCTGAATGTACTTCTGCTGTTCCCTGTAATTCGTGTGTAATTAGCATCTGTTGCGAACTCCTTCCGGTGTTTGATGTTGAAAGCGACGACCCATATTTCATTCTTGTAATCTTCCAAAAAGGTGAACGTCATCATTGCAGGAATTAGTTGAGGGAACCCTGTCTGAGCTGCTTCCAATGTTACAATATCCTTTCCTCTGTGAGGGAGACTGAACTGTGCACACCAAGTTCCCGTAGAGCAGCGGCAACACTTTGCCAGCCTGCTGTAGGGTTCCCAACTCGGATCAAACAGTGCTAAATGTATGTTGGAATGCACAGTATGTTAAAATGTTCATTGTGCTTCTCTTCACAAGCATCATATGGGGACTTCTAGTAAAAATGACATAACGTTGCTTGAGAAGAACGAATAAGGTGTGATAAGACGAGCTCAACATCGAGATCGACCTCGCCAAATATCTCGCCTGAATCTCCAATTAAACTACCCAAAATGCACATTGCTCAGATTCCACAGAATCTACTCGGGTGTTGCTGACAAACAGCAAAATGAAGAAAACATTGTTCGAAGTTACATATCAAAGTGAAAAATGAAATTCAAATTTTGAGTAAGTCATAAATCAGGAAATTAGGTATACACGTTTATGGGTACTGCACGAATAATGGAGAACTTAAAATTGTAGCTAAACTGTGCTGATCCAAGCGAATGTTCATGATGGGAGAAATGGAACTCGTGAGCGTGTGTGCGATGTTTTGAATTAACAATATGTTGACACTGCGTTGGAGAACAAGCCATGTTGGAATTTGTCAGAGGAGGTAATTGAAAACCTTGGAGGGGAATACATTTTGGGAATAGCGATCATATCATATTGATTTTTAATGGACGCCTAAATATAAAACATTTGTTTTTATTTCAAGTTACGGTTATAACCTCGAGTCATGCAAGCCATGAAGTTGTGTGAGGCAAATTGACTTCTGTAAATGGCAATAGTATATGGAAAGAATTCTCAGAAAATTAATGGCAATGAAACAATGGCTTTTTAAAATAAACAGTGTAATATGAACAATACACATATACCCACATCAGTGCAAACAACAAAATGGTAAGATGGTTAAATGATATTTAACAATACAATTTCAGGATTGCATTTGGTCAAAGGAAGCGGCTCACAGACTTACCAGGTATTGTAGAAATCCTGGATTTGGAGACATTTCGGACCGAGCAAAGGAGGACCAATGATCTGATTAGGACCATAAAGGGAAGAGGAATTCAAACCAGCATCAAACACTTGGTCGAGCAAAGGCTTCAATCGATACTTGAAAGGAAAGTGAATGCAGGGGCAAATAAGGAATGGTGAATATCCGGATTGCATCGTTATTTTCGCAGAGGATTGCGAAATTACAGAGAAACTAAACAGTCACTTTCATGTCTGTCTTCTCAAAGGCAAGATTATCTAATGTGGAAATTCTGTTCACTCGTGATTCAAAAATATCAGAGTCAACGGCAGTGAAAATTTACACTGAGACCACTGACTATCATAGGAACATGGACAAATACAAGCAGTCAAAGTTCACAAGAATGCCAAAGTATTCTGCACATACTTCAAGCGGAACATAACAACCAGGGAACAATGAGCGCCCAAGAGAAACCAAGGGGGCAATCTGTATATGAAGCTGGAGAACTTGATCATTTGTTACATGACCGCTTCAAATCTATTTAAAGTGGACAAAGGAGGACTGAGGTACAGAAGTGAACAAGTTGGACGATGAAACTCTTGAGCAGACTGAAATAATTTGGAACAGGCATTGATGGGTTTGACTAGTATGATCCTGGACAAATCACCTGAACCGGTCACGTATCACAGTGTTGGAGTTGAAATGAATCATTTCAGTGAGTGACTCACTCATAGCTGCCTAATTCAGATAAGTAATCGTGCCACACAAAATTTAAATTATTGACTCTATACTTGTGAGCTCACGGGGTGAGACAAGTCGACCTAATGGTAACATGTCACTCTGACGAGAAACAGAATGCTGCGTGATTATATATGTTACCATCAATATTAATTAGCAAACTGCTGATTGAACTGTAATTAGTAAGTGGGCAATCGGTCCAGTCACGAGCCCTAGTCACGTCGCTGTCTGGACAATGCTGGTTGGTAGTTGATCGCAAATGTTAGTATAACAATAGATTACTCTAAAAGAAGAACATTCCCAAGCTGGGAAAGTATCCACTGTCAGGTGGCAGAACAGCAGAAAGATCAGCCACCTCACTGAGCTTAGGAATGCACAAGTAGACATTAATTTTAAAATTAAAATGGATTCCCAGCTTTAATATATGATCAAATGTCGGCTTGGGTTCTTACAAAGAGCCCAGGGTTCACGTTTTAACCAATCAGAGGGTCAGCTTAGAAGGTTTGGCAAAGTGATCGACAGAAACAGACCCAAGTGTTTGTCAGACGGTGGCCCTTCATGGTCACATGCAGAGAAATCCAAACTAATCGAGTTAGAGTATTCATAAACTGGCGGGGAAATTTGAAACAGAAAAAAAATACAAACAGGGAAAAAAATAGTTAAAATCGGTAGCAGTAGTGACACAAAGCTGGCACAGCATCGTTCAAAGAAAACAACGGGAAGCAAGAGCAGAACAAAAATAGCAACTAGATCCATGTTTCCTGAAAATGTGTCGGCGCACAAAAGCCAAGTAGACTACTCAAGTCCAAAGCTCACATTGTGAACAAGTGTCAAGGGGAGAAGAATCAGACTTGCGAATATTTGTGGCTCTATTTGTAATGTTTTGACGAGAGTCATGGATATCAGTGCAATATTTGGAGCTGATAAGGGCACAAGTGCCCCATTTCACTGACAAAACATAGTTGAGAGCGATATAATTCTGAAGGGCCATAGCGCAGAGAGCCATGATCTCTGCATTTAGTTTACCAAAAGTCAAAGTAGTGGCATTTGTAAACTCTTCCAGAGTGGTGGCAATCTTTCGAACTTCAACCTCAAGTTGAAGAGTGGGAAAAAGAGGGGAAAGAATAGTTAAAAGGTCATGACAAGTAGGAAGAATTCTCTTCCTACGAGGCATCGGAGTATCAGAAGATGTATTGCAGGAGTGGTAAAGAAAAGGGATTGCATACCCTCGATAACAGCTGCCAGTCCTGGAGGCATGCAGACAGTGCTAAGCCTTCTGGCCATAAATGAAAACTAATGCCATTGAAAGCGAATAACTGATGAATTTGGACACCAAGCCCAAATTGGTGAAGAGGAATTAATGGCAGTCCTGTCGAAAACGGTGAGAATAAATATGCTGCCAACCATAGTGGATCAGAAGTCAGACGCTGAAAGGAGGATGGAGTCAAGGTATTTATTGAACCCATCCCGCCAACTCAACCGATACTTACTTTCAATGCAAATACTTGGTAGTGTGTGATTGTTGTCAGGATATTAGAGAGAAACAGAGACGGGGATATATGTCATAGATTATAGCGTGGCAAGAATCACCCTTCAAAAGTGTCCATCCTATAATCCACTAATCACTATTGTATTGTCCCCATAAGTGGAAGGGGCGCCGATCATATATACGAAGGTGGCACGGATTTGAAAAGTCGTGAGAGCAGCAGAACAACGTTGATGTAAACCCTTCAGCAGTGTCAGATTCATTAAAAAGGACCTGCCGTTCAAGAATCGTACCTTTAGGATGGAAAAGATTGTGGGCACAATCCCAAGAGACAGAGTGGTTGATCGTCTGTGCATAGAGATATGTCATACAAAGGAAGTATTAAAATTTAATTCTTTCTGAGTAGATATCTGCGGTCTTTGCTTTGCATGTAACGCAGCAGGAATCAATATATTTTCTTCAAGGTGTGGTGCTTTGATGCAGTGTGTCCCGTCCTCCATGCGGCCTCCCCTTGAACTTGACTGCTGAACGGGTCACCAGCCGAACGAGGAGAGTCTTCCCACCTCAGCTCCAAATTGCCCTGTTTCTATTTCTTTCACTTGGCGTTCCGTGAGCGAAAACTTTGAACAGCTTTGGCTAACTCATGCAAGTACTTCCACTTGTCCAACACAACAGTGGGAGCTGTATCAGTCATTAGGATAGTTTTGGTTCATCCACAATATGCACCTGTTTTATTTTTAGATTAGATTACCTACAACGTGGAACCATGCCCTTCGGCCTAACCAGTCCACACCGACTCTCCGAAGAGTAACACACCCAGACCAATTTCCCTCCGACTAATGCACCGAACGCTATGGGCAATTTATCATGGCCAATTTACCTCCCTCCACATCTAAGGACTGTGGGAGGAAACCGGATCACCCGGAGGAAACCCACGCAGAAACAAGGAGAATGTGTAAACTCCACACAGACAGTCATATTGTTAGACAATGTTCATAACAATGTGCATGAGGTGATTCTATAAAAGCAAGTTGTGGACAAGTAAAAAGACCCCCCTCCCCGGGGAAGGAATTTTTTACCAACCAGAGGGCATCCCTCTTACAACATGTGTTTCGTTTGTTGACAAATTAAACACACTTCAGCACTTTTCCAAGATGCTGTCTAAAACTCTCGGTGCCACCAAGTTTGTAATACAATATTTACCATTCCCTCCTTGCACACGTGTTCACAAAGTTCACATAAGCAAGTAAAAAAGGCAGCAGCAAAGATGGAACGTAAATTGTCTAGCAGGGGTCACCAACATTTTGGTTTGGTGATCGAGGGATTACCATAATTGAAGCCATAGTTTGTGCTCTTCAGCAGGGGGCTTCCCCGGGATCACTGTATCTTATCGAGGTCTGGCATACCGATACACATGCTGCCTCTATCAAGGTTTTCCTGGAGACCAAACTGGACCAGATATTTGTGGTGTCAGGCTGCCTGCTTGACAGCAGCACCTACCTGCTCATTCCTTTGGAGACTTTGTTAGTTACCGCAGCGTGAGCCGAACATCTTGATAAGTGCTAGATTGATTAGATAAAACAGGATTACTATTACACTGCACAGTGGGGGTTAAACGTCCTCTGTTCCCACAAGGCTGCATAATCGTGGGTCAGACCAAAAACACAATGGAGATTCAGTGTGCATCAGCAGATTTTCCTTTTGCTCGAATGCAAACATTTGATGCCTATGTTAGCTCCAACGTAACATTAAAGACACATCAATCTCTAGTGGCCATACTTCCACAGTTAAAACAAGGGCCAGCCGTTTTGTTGCTAGATTGAAAGGTGTAGTACTGGGGCTTGCCTGTCCCCATTTCCAGTGTATCCTCGGGAATGGATTGCTCAGAAGTGTCGCTGGGTGAGCAAATAAGGTGAGTTCCGCACCCAGTGGGTATCCATGCTCCCAATCAACCCTGTCCGGGCTGGAATACGACGTTTAGGATCACGAGGGCACTGGACATAATCTGTTCTACCTGTAACTTGCATCGTGATCCAGCCTAGCTCTGACAATACCAGTAGAAAACCAGTCAACTCATATGCGACTGGATATTATGGACTAGGTCATATAATTTGGCTGGATTATTTCGGTGAGACCAGGAGGAAAAATATCACAAAAGCATAGAGTTAAAAAAGGCGAATCAGCTTTCCGTATTTTTTCAATTGTGGACTGCAGACCACTTCTGTCGGACAGATGCCCACTTATTTAAGTCTCATAACAAGAGCAGTTCGTATTCAGGCTACTCCTGGAATTTTGCTGCGTTTATATTTGTATCATCCTTTGAACATTTTGACCAAACTGGCCTGTTTGTACTTACTGTAAGGGACATGCTTCATTAACATAACTCTAATTCCGAGGATGGGCTCTATTTGTGGATGGCACAGGCCACTCACGCCATGATATCAGTAATGAAGACTGGATGCTTCATTTTCAAAATAAGGAAATATTTGTAAAGGGGCTGTGTGCTGGGAACAATCAGGAGATGTTCGGAGTTGAGCTGTTATCCAGGAATAAAATCCCAACCCTCATCCCAATGAGTCATCCCCATCCTCACATAGAGTTGGGACGCCAGGTATCACATTGGGATTCTGAATTTAATATAATTCTTTATTTTACAGTGTTGTTGCTTTAACTCTGGTTATTTAAAACTCACCCTTCGTGGCCTTACACTGTTTCAAATACCTTTTTCATTTTTTAAAACTCGCCTTTCACAGTCAGCTGTGAACATCTCCCACGTTTTAGGAGTTCCGTCCACTACACAATCCCTATTCCCCAATCACATGCAAAGCTCCTTCTACTGGCCAGTAAGGTACATTTCCATTCTTTAAATAGCAATACATTACTGCAGTTATGCTTCAAATTAACCATGGGGCAATGAGACTCTTCACTGACAACGTTTAAGAGGAATAAAACAAGCGATCCTACCAAATAAGTCTGATTTTCTGATTCAGGGCTAATACAATTAATTTAAAAAAATAAAATAACCCTTATCTGTAATTCAGAGTGGAAACTGAAAAATTGACAACATTTCAAAAGTCATCAATATAAACTGCAAATTCATTTATTTAATATTAAACATGCAAAATGTGGACAGCTTCCAACTCTGAAATTCATTATAATTACCACATCAGCTCCTCAACTATCCACTCATCTGCTCAAACTGCTACTCCTTCCCATACTAGTCTGCAGCACCGGGAGTAATCGAGGGAGTGGCGTTTTCGGTTAAGGATCGTTTTACAACTGCACTTATGGATGATATTCCCGGAAATATAGTCAGGGAAGTTATTTGAGTTGAACTGAGAAATAAGAAAAGAACGATCACCTTACTGGGATTATATTATCGACCCCCTACTAGTAAAAGTGAAATTGAGAAGCAGATTTGTAGGGAGATGTCAGTTATCAACAACCATAATGGGGTACTTACGGAAGGGGATATTTTACTTGCCAAACATAGATGGGGCTGGTAAAGCGCAGCAGATCAGGCAGCATCAAAGGAGAAGGAGATCCGACGTTTCGGGCGTAAGCCCTTCCTCAGGAATGAGGAGGGTGTGCCAAGCAGGATAAGATAAAAGGTAGGATGGTGGGACTTGGGGGAGGGGCGTTGGGATTGCGATAGGTAGAAGGAGGTTAAGGTGAGGCTGATAAGCCGGAGAGGGGTGGGGGCGGTGTGGTTGAGAAGAAGATTGCAGGTAAAGAATATGGTGCTGAGTCTGAGGGTTGGGACTGAAAAAGGTGGGGGAGGGGAAATGAGGAAGTTGGAGAAATCTGTATTCATCCCTTGTGGTTGGACGGTTCCTCGGCAGAAGATGAGTCGCTCTTCCTCCAGGCGTCGTGTTGCCATGGTCTGGTGTTGGAGGAACCCAAGGACCTGCATGTCCCTGGAGGAGTGGGAGGGAGAACTAATGTGTTTAGCCACGGTGCGGTTGGGTTGGTTGGTGCGGGTGTCCCAGAGGTGTTCCCTGAAACGTTCCACAAGTAGGCAGCCTGTCTCCCCAAAGTATGGGAGTCCACATCGGGTGCAGCGGATGCAGTAAATGATGTGTGTGCAGCTGCACGTGAATTTCTGATGGATATAGAAGGATCGCTTGGAGCCTTGGAGGGAAGTGAGGGGTGAGGTGTGGGCACAAGTTTTGCATTTTTTGCGGTTGCAGGGGAAGGTGCTGGGAGAGGAAGTTGGGTTGGTGGGGGGTGTGGATCTGGGAAGGGAGTCGCGGAGGGAGTAGTCTTTCCGAAACGCTGATAGGGGTGGGGAGGGAAATATATCCTTGGTGATGGGGTCCTTTTGGAGGTGGCGGAAATAACTAATGATGATCCGATGCTTCTGGAGGTTGGTGGGGTGGTAGGTGAGGACTAGTGGGTTTCTGTCCTGGTGGCGATTGGACGGGCGGGTTCAAGGGTGGAGTAGCGGGAAGTAGAGGAGATGTGGTGGAGAGCATTGTCAACCACGTGTGAGGGGGAATTGCGGTCTTTGAAGAAGGAGGCCATTGGGTTTTTCGATATTGGGATTGGTCCTCCTGGGAGCAGATGCAGCGAAGGCGAAGGAATTGGGTACATGGGCTGGTAAGTGGTGAAATCCAGGTCGCTGTGGGAATCAGTCAGTTTACAGTATACGTCCATATTGAGTCGTTTGTCCGAGATAGAGATGGAGTGGTCGGGGAAGGGGAGGGAGGAGTCTGAGACGGTCCAGGTAAATTTGAGGTCGGGGTGGAAAGTGTTAGCAAAGTGGATGAACTGTTCAACCTCCTCGTGGGAGCACGAGGTAGCGCTAATTCAGTCATCAATGTAGCGGAGGAAAAGGTGGGGGGTGGTGCCAGTGTCGCTGCGGAAGATGGACTGTTACACATATCCAACGAAGAGGCAGGCATAGCTAGGGCCCATGCGGGTGCCCATGGCTACTCCTTTGGTTTGGAGGAAGTGGGAGGATTGGAAGGATAAGTTGTTAAGTGTGAGGACTAGTACAGACAGTCGAAGGAGAGTGTCAGACGAAGGGTGCTGGTTGGTTTGGCGGGAAAGGAAGAAGCGGAGGGCTTTGAGGCCTTCGTGATGGGGGATGGAGGTGTATAGGGACTGGATGTCCATGGTGAAGATAAGGTGTTGGGGGCCGGGCAAGTGAAAATCATGGAGGAGGTGTAGGGCGTGGTTGGTTTCGCGAACAGAGGTGGGGAGTTCTTGGACTAAGGAGGACAGGATAGTGCCAAGGTATGCAGAAATGAGTACGGTGGGGCAGGAGCAGGCTGAGACAATGGGTCGGCCGGGGCAGTCAGGTTTCTGGATTTTGGGCAGGAGGTAGAAACAGGATGTACGGAGTTGTGGGATTATGTGGTTGGAGGCGGTGAATGGGAGATCCCCTGTGGTGATGATTTTATTGATGGTCTGGGAGATGACGGTTTGGTGGTGGGAGCTGGGGTCAAGGTCAAGGGGGCAGTTGGAGGCGGTGTCCGGGAGCTGGCGTTTAGCTAAACACCTCCTCCTCCTACTGCCCCCTTGAGCTTGACCCCAGCTCCTACCACCAAACCATCATCTCCCAGACCATCCATTACCTAATCACCTCAGGGGATCTCCCATCCACCGCCTCCAACCTCATAGTGCCCCTGTCAAAACGCCACCCCTTGTTCCCAATTCCTTTGCTTTCACCGCATCTGCTCCCAGGAGGTCCGATTCCAATACTGAACAACGCAGATGGCCTCCTTCTTCAAAAATCGCAATTTCCCCTCACACGTGGTTGACGATGCTCTCCACCGCATCTCCTCCACTTCCCGCTATTCCACCCTTGAACCCCGCCACTCCAATCGCCAGGAGGACAGAACTCCACTAGTTCTCACTTATCAACCCACCAACCTCGAGATACGTCGGATCATCCTTCGTCATTCGTCCGCCTCCAACCGAACCCCACCACCAAGGATATATTTCCCTCCCCACCCCTATCAGCTTTCCGGAAAGACCACTCCCTCCCCGACTCCCTTTGTCAGATCCACACCCCCCACCAACCCAAACTCCACTCCCGGCACCTTCCCCTGCAACCGCAAAAACCTCCCCCCTCAATTCCCTCCAAGGCCCCAAGGGATCCTTCAATATCCATCAGAAATTTACCTGCATCTGCACACATCATTTACTGCATCCGCTGCAAACGATGGGGCCTCCTATACATTGGGGAGACAGGCCGCCTACTTGTGGAACGTTTCAGAGAACACCTCTGGGACACCCGCCCCAAACAACCCAACCTCCCCGTGGCTGAACACTTTAATTCCCCCTCTCACCCCGCCAAGGACATGCAGGCCCTTGGGCTCCTCCATCGCCACACCATGGCAACACGACACCTGGAGGAAGAGCGACTCATCTTCCGCCTGGGAAACCTCCAACCACAAGGGCTGAATACAGATTTCTCTAGCTTCCTAATTTCCCCTCCCCACACCTTTTCTCAGTCCCAACCCTCAGACACAGCAACGACTTCTTGACCTGCAATCTTCTTCCCGACCTCTCTGCCTCCACCCCCTCTCCGGCCTATCGGCCTCACCTTAACCTCCTTGCACCTAACGCATTCCCAACGCCCCTCCCCCAAGTCCCTCCGCCTTACCTTTTATCTTAGCCTGCTTTGCACACCCTCCTCATTTCTGAAGAAGGACCTATGCCCGAAACGTCGATTCTCCTTCTCCTTTGATGCTGCCTGACCTGCTGCGCTTTTCCAACATCACTTTTTTAAGCTCTGATCCCCAGCATCTGCAGTCGTCATCTTCTCATAAATGGGGCTGCCATAGTGTTAAGGGTTTATTTAGAGAAGAAATTGCTAAGTGTGTACAAGAACATTTTCTGATTCAGTATGTAGATAAAACTATTGGAAAAAGTACAAAACTTGAACTAATCTTGGGAAATAAGGCAGGGGAAGTGACTAAGGTGTCAGTTGGTAGGGGCACTTTGGGGCCATCGACCAGAATTTTGTTAGTAATTAAATAGAGATGGAACAGAACAGACCCTGTGTAAAAGCTGAAGTTCTAAATTGGAGGAACGCTAATTTTCAACAGTATCAGGCAAGTACATTCGAAATCTGATTGGGAGCAGATGTTCCTTTGTATGTTGAGGGCTGGAAAATAGGAAGTCCTCAGAAATGAGGTAATGAGAGTCCATAGACAGTGTACTCCTATTAGGGTGAAATTAAAGCCTGGTAGGTGGAGGAAATGAAGGATGATGGAAGAAATCGCGTGTTTGGTTAAGAAAAAGAAGGAAGCATATATCAGGTAAAGACATGATTCATCGAATGAAACCTTAGAAGAGTATAAAGGCAGTGTAGTATGCCTAAGAGGGGAGTCGGGAGGGCAAAGTGGGTACATGAGATAAAGTTGGAAAATAGAGTTAAGGAGAATTCAAAGGGTTTTGCAAATACTTTAAGGACAAAAGTGTAACTAAGGATAGATTAAGGCCCCTCAATAATCAGCAAGGCGACCTTTCTGTGGAAATGTAGGAGATAGTGGAGACACTAGACGAATATGTTGCATCAGTTTTTACTGTGGAAAACGACATGGAAGGAATCGATTGCACGGAAAAAAATGGCGACGTCTTGAAAAAAGTCCATATTACATAGGAGGGAGTATTGGATGACGTGAAATGCATAAAAGTTGATAAAAGATCAGGACTCGATCAGGTGTACCGAGAAATCTGTGAGAAGTTAAGAAAATGATTGCTGGACCCCTTGCTGAGAAGTTTGTATCATCGATATTCACAGTTGAGGGGCCTGAAGACTGAAGTTTGGTTAACGTGTTGCCGCTGCTAAAGAAGGGTCGTAAGATTAAGCCCTGGAATTATAGACCAGTAAGACTGACGTTGGTGGGCTAGTTTTTGGAGGGAGTCCTGAGGGATAGGGTGTACACGCATTTGGAAAGTCAAGAACTGATTAGGGAAATTCACCATGGCGTTGTGAGTGGGAAATCATGCCTCACAGTCTTGACAGAGCTTTTTTTGAAGAAATAAGAAAGATAATTGATGAGGGCAGAGTGGTGGCGGTGGTCTATCTTGATTTCAGTAAGGAGTTCGAAAAGGTTCCCCATGGGAGACTGTTCAGCAAGGTTAAATCTCATGGAATACAGCAAGAACGAGCCTTTTGGATACAGAGCTGGTTCAAAGTAGAAGACAGAGGGCGGTGTTGGAGGGTTGCTTTTCAAACTGGAGGCGTGTGACCAGTGGATTGCCACAAGGATTGGTGCTTTTCGTCATCTCTTTAAATGATTTAGATTTGAGCAGAAGAAGTCTAATTCGTAAGTTTGCCGATGACACCAAAATTGGAGGTGTCGTGGACAGTGAAGAAGGTTACCTCAGATTACAACAGGACGTTTATCAGATGGGCAAATGAGCTGAGAACTGGCTGATGGAATTTAATTGAGATAAATGTGTGGTGTTGAATTTTGGGAAAGCAAACGTTAGCAGGACTTATCCACTAAATGGTCAGTTCCCGGGGAGTATTGCTGAACAAAGAGATCTTAGAGTGCAGGTTCATAGCTCCGTGCAACTCGAGTCAGAGATAGATTGTGTAGTGAAGAAAGCGTTCGGAATGTTTTCCTTTATTGGTCAGAGTACTGAGTAAAGGAGTTGAGAGGTCACATTGCGGTGCTCCAAGGCATTGTTCCTCCACTTTTGGAATACTACTTGCAAATTTAGTGTCCTGCCTATCGGAAGGATGTTGTGAAACCTGAATTAGTTCAGAAAATATTTATTCAGAATATTGCCAGGGATGGAGGATTTGAGCTACAGGGAGAGGTTAAAGAGGCTCGGGCTGTTTTCCCTGGAGCGTCGACGGCTGGGGGGTGTCCCTGTAGATGATTATAAAATAATGAGGGGCTTGGATAGGATTAATATGCAAACATTTTATTATCTGTCTAGTTGGGAGAGTCCAGAACTAGAGGAAATAGCTTGAGGGTGAGAGGAGAATGATATAAAAAGAGAAATAGGATGCAGAGGGTTGTATGTGTGTGGAATGGGCAGCTAGATGAAATGGTTGAGTCTAGTACGACTGCAACATTTAAACGTTTTTTATAAAGGTATATGAGGAGGAAGGATTTGGAGGGAAATGGTTCGGGTGCTGGCAGGTGGGAGTAGATTGGGTTGGGAGAGCTGGATTATCCTGAATCTGGAGGATTCCTGAATCAACGTGTCGAAAGCCGACTCTAGGGAAAGTCATATTGGATTTAGTTCTTCACAACGACCAAGGTCAAGTGTTAGACCTCTCGGTGGGAGAGCATTTCGGTGTTAGTGATCACATTTCCTGCACCTTTACTATTGTTACAGAGAGGGATAGAAACAGGCAGTAATGGAAAGTAATTAATTGGGGAGAGGGAACTAAAATTGTATTCGGCAGGAATTGTGCAGCATAAATTATGAACAGATATTCTCAGTAAAGTGCATGGCAGAAATGTGAAAGTTACTGAGGAAGCACTTGCTGATATTATTGGACAGGTTTGTCCCACTGAGGCAAGGAGGGATGGTCGGGTGAAGGAACTTTGGCATCAAGAGATGCAAACATCTCGGAGAAATAGAGGATTGTAGATGCTGGACATTAGAATCGAGAGGGTAATGCTGGAGAAGCACAGCAAGTCAGGCAGCATCCGATGTGCAAGAGAATAAATATTTCAACCATAAGCTCTTCATCAGAAATTAGACTTGTGAGCCTGCTGGCTGAGAGATAAATGGGAATTAGGAGGCTGGGGGAACGTAGCTGAGGTTGCAGTGGGCCGTTGAAGGTGGAAGAGAAGTGATAGTTCTGAGAATAGGGTGGTGCAGATGGATGGGAAGGACGATGCACAGGTCAAGATGGAGGCTTAGAACTGAGATAAGATGGAGATCTCGAAGTTGGCCTCCTGTCTTCTCAAAGTAGAAGAGACCACATTGGGTGCTTCATATACAGTAGATGACATTTGTGGTGGTGCACATAAAGTTCTCTCGGACGAGAAAGGAAAATTTCAAGCCTGGATTGAGGTGAGGGGTAGGTGTGGATACAGGTTTTGCAATTACTACGGTGGCGTGTGAAAGCGTCGGGATGGGGTGAGACTATGAAACCATAAGACAGGGGAGTGGAAGCAAGGCCATTAGGCCCATCAAGTTCACTCCACCATTAGTCATTGCTGATGCGCGTTTCAATTTCATTCACCCACAGTCTCCCCGTAACTCTGAATTCCTTGCGAGGTCAAGAATTAATTAATTCCATAGGTCGACCACGTTTGCTGAAGAAATGTGTGCTCATTTCCATTCTAAATTCATCCCATCGAATGTTGAGGCTGTGCATACTTTTCCCAGTCACGCCGCCCAATGGTAATAATTTTGCAGCGTCCACCATTTCAAAGCCATGCATTATTTTGTACATTTCTACGAGATCTCCCCTCAATTTTCGAAATTCTCATGTCTACAGTCACAGGATCCTCTGCCATTATCCATATCTCGGCATACTCTTTCAGGGATCATCGATGTAACTCTTTTGCTGGACACAGTCCAGTGCGAATATGTCCTTCTTGAGCTGTGCAGTCCAAAATTGGACACAGTATTCTAAATGCGGCCGTACAGAAGCTTTATAAATTTTCAGAAGCACATCGCTGCTTTTCCATTCCAACCGTCCTGAGATAAATGACCACATTACATTTGCTTTCTTAATCACAGATTCAACTTGCAAACTAACTTGTCGAGAATCCTGCACCAGCATTCCCAGATCCCTTTGTACTTTGGCTTGATGCATTTTCTCAAAGCTAAGAAAATAGCCTGAGCCTGTATTCTTTTTTTGACACAGTGCAAGACCAAACATTTGCTCACGTTGAAATTCATTAGCCATTTTCTGCAACACTCTCCTGAACTGTCTAAATCTTTTTACAGCCTCTCCACCTGGTCGGTCCGAGCTGCCTGTCCACCTAACTTCGTAACATCGGCAAACTTCACCAGAATGCCCCCAACCTCTTCATCCAGATCATTAATATCTGAAGTGAACAGCTTCGGAACAAACACTCAACCCTCTGGGAAACCACGCATCAACAGTTGCTATTGTGAAAAATAATTCTTTAGCCCAACTCTCTGCCTTTTGTCAGACAACCAATCCCCAATTCATGGCAGTAGTTTATCTCGAACATAATGGGACCTCACCTTACTCAGCAACCTCCCGTGAGGCACCTTATCAAAGGCGTTTTGGAAGTCCAGACAGATAATATCCACTGGGTTTCCCGGTCTAACCTACTTGTTACCGCTTCAAAGAATTCTAAAAGGTTTGTCAGGCACGACGTCTCCTTACCAAACCCATGCCGACTATTTCTAATCCGACCCTGCACTTACTTGAATTCAAAAATCTCATTCTTAATGAGGGATGCTAAAACTTTACTCACAACCGAGGTTAGGCAAATCGGCATATCATTTTCCATCTTTTGCCTTGATCATTTATTGAACAAGCCTGGTTGCAATAGCGGTTTTCAATCATGTGGGACTTTCGACTGACTCCAGTGATTTGTGAAAGATCACAGTCAGCGCCTCCTTTATTTCCTCAGACACCGATCTCAGAACTCTAGGATGGGGCCCATCACGGACAGGAGATTTATTGATGTTTAGACCTTTTAGCTTTTCGAGCACTTGATACTTTGTAATGGCTACCATACTGAACTCGGCTCCCTGACTCTCCCTAGTTGTTGAGATATTACTCATGTCTTCCACTGTGAAGAATGACGCAGAGTACTTATTACGTTCTTCAGTTATTTCCTTATCTGTCAGCACAACATTCCAGCATCCGTTTGGATGGGCCCAATTTCTATTTTTGCCTCTTGTTTGTTTCTCACGTATGGAAAGAAAAATGCACTATCATTTCTCATATTACCTTCATATTTGATCCTCTCCTTTATTATTTCCCTCTTGTTCTCCTCTGTTTGTTTTTGCAGTCTCCCCAATCTTCTGGTTTCCTACTAATCTTGGCCAAATTATAGCCTCTCTCTTTTTCTTTGATACATTTCCTGTCTTCCTTTGTCAACGATGGTTGTCGAATTCTTCACAGGATAATCACACCAGTCTCTTAGCCACGTCTTTACATCCCTAATTTTCTTATCACTATGCCAATTAACACGTGGTTCGGGCAGTAATCCAGAGGTTATGACCATTGATGATCTGTTCTTCCATTACCTTGCTTGTGCTTGATAACCCCCAAATAGGTCCACCTTCCTAGTCTTAACTGTGTTGTTAGTGTCAACTTGGACCTCAACAACTGGATCCTACCCCTCTTGCTCCAAAATACTTTGAAAACGGTCGGAGTTGTCCTACACCCTGGCAGCGTGCAGGCAACACACCATGCAGGATTCCTGGTCTGGCTCGCAAAGGATACGAACTGTCCCCCAATTACCGAATCCCCAATCACAGCTGCTCGTCTTTTTGCTCCTCTCTCTCATATGGACATCTGCAACATGGTGCTCTGGTCTGCTGGCTCATCCTGTTCACAGCCATTTTCTCCATCGATACAGATAATAAAAGTGTCATAACTATTGGACATGCCCAAGGGTCGATTCTCCTCCACTCCTGACCTCTGAATCCTGCCTGCCTCACTTACAGTCTCACTCTGCTGTCCCTGACTATTAACTGAGTTTGAATTGCTTAAACCACCGATTGTGACTGCCTCCTGAAACAATGCACCCAGGTAACTCTCCTGCTCCTGAATGTGTCGCAGTGATTGAAGTTCAGATTCCAGATCATCCATTCTGATTCAGAGTTCTTCCAGCAACCAACACTTGCCACAGATATGATCACTGCCGTTCACAATGGGATCAGCCAACTTCCACATCATACAGCTACAGCACATCACCTAGCCAGCTTAATGATTTAAATAATTTCCAGTACTTCTCGATAATCTTAATCAACTAACCAACGAATAGTAAAATTTAAATCTATTGCGCGATACACAAGAAATATATACCCAGCAGTCCTCTGCTGCTCCTTGGAAAAGAGAGAGTATTCCTAATTCTCACCTCGCGAAAAATGGAGTCCCTGATGGCTGAGGTAAGGTTTTTAAACATGTTACTTAGCTTCCCAGCAGTCGTCTGCTGCTCACTCTCATCGCTCGACAAATGGAGACCCCGACTCTTGAGGTAAGTTTATTAAACTGTTTTACTCACCTTCGGAGCCGTCCTCTACTCCTCACTCTCACATCTCGAAAAATGCAGGCCCCGAGGTTTGTTGTGTGTCGTGGATCTGAAAACGGTCATCAGACATGTGGACATTTCGTCAAGAGGAATAAGGAATCTTTCTTAAGATTGCAGACGCAATGATCAGACAGGGCTCTAGAATTCTATAAGGTGGCCGCGAAGGAACTGATGAATGGACTTCCGAGAGTTAGAAGAACGCACGAAAAACATGAGAAAATTAAAGAAAACCCCAAGGTATTCTGCACTTACTTGAGGAGCAAGAGAATGGACAGAGTGATATTAGGGCCGATCAGGGATAGTGGAGTGAACTTGTGCCTGTAGTTGGAGGTCATACGAGAAGTGAATATTGACGATGCTGCTTCATTATTCACTACTGAGGAGGAACTTGTCTTTTGTAAGGACGGCGTGAAACAGGTTGATTTGCTCGAAAAGTTTTCTATTAAGAAAACGGATGCGCGGGAGGTTTTTAAGCATATGAGGACAGATAAATTCCCTGGATGAGATGGGATGTACCCTTGGATAATATAGGATCCGAGAAAAGAAATTGCTGCTCATTTGGCGATGATCTTTGTATCCTCACTGTGCAATGAGTAGTGTCAGATTATTGGAGGCTCTCAAATGTTATTGACTTGTTCAAAGTAAGGGAATACGGATGGATCTCATAATTACAACTATCAGTCTTGCATCAGTGTTGGGAAAATTCTGGAAGATGATTCTGAGAGAAATGAATTATTATAATTTGGAAAAGCATAGGGTAATTAAAGATAGTCAACATGGCTTTCTGAGTAACAGGGCATGCTTCACAGGTGAATTCGTTGAGAGTTTGCCAAAGCACATGAATGAAGGTAAGGCAGTGGTTTTGTTGAATGTGGATTTTGTGAGGCTTTTGATTATATTCCCAGCGGTAAGCTCATTCAGAAAATAAGGAGGCATGGGATGCATGGAAATTTGGCTATCTGGATACAGATTTGACTGGTCCACTGAAGAAAGAAAGTGCTAGTAAATGGAATGTATTCAGCCTCGAACTGAAGCTCGGTAACCAGTGGTTTTCTGCACAACTTTTGCTCGTTGTGATTTTTCTAAATGAGTTGTATGAAGAAGTGGAAGGATGGGATAATAAGTTTGCCGATAACACGAAGTCTGATAGAGTTGTGTATAATTTGGGGAATTGTTATCGGTTGCAATGATTCATTGACAGGATGTAAAGCATGGCTGATAATTGGCCGATGGAGTTCGACCTGGAAACGCTTGAATTGATTAAGTTTGGAAGGTCGAATTGCAGTGCAGATTACATTGTTGAAGTCAGGGAACAGAAGGATCTCGGTGTCCACGTCCATATTTCCCTCAAATTTGCCACTCAAGTTGCGTGGAGTTTTAAGAAGGCTCATGGTATGGTGGCTTTTATGACCAGGTGAAACGATTTTAAGGTACACAAAGTTATGCTGCAGGTCTATGTAGTCCCTGTTAGATTACACTTAGAATATTGTGTTCAGTTGTGGTCGCCTTATTTTCGAAAAGATGTCGAAGGTTCACAGAATATTCAGTGGACACTTAACGTATTCTGCCTGGAGTCGTGGGCACACCTTATGTGGAAAATTTGAAGGAGATTTTTATTTTCTTATTGGAGTGACTGAGGGGAAAAGGTGACTTGACAGAGGTGTACAAGATGATAAGAGGCATAGATCGAGTAAATACTCAGAGATGTTTTCCCAGGGCAGAAATAGCCATCACAAGGGGCATAATGTTCAAGTGATTGGCGGGTACTTTAAGGGAAATATGACAAGGAGGCTCTGTACACAGAGAGTGGTGGGTGTGTGAAATGCATTGTCAACAGTCGTATTAGTGTCAGACACATTAGGGACATTTAAGCGACTCTTGGACAGGCACATATATGGCAGTGGAATGAAGAGCTTGTAGATTAGTTTGATCTTAGAGTACGATAAAATTTCGGCACAACCATCGAGGGCAGAAGGGCCTGCTGTCTGCCATATGTTCTATACCTCCACAACGTCTTCCACTCCAACGATCCCTCTTACCTCTGTAAACGCCACGCGTCATTAAGCCCTCGTGGTTGATTTAACCCCCTGCAGACTTTCCTATCCTCCTTATATCAGTACCCTAATCTAACCATACTATCCTCCTTCTCTCTTTCATCTCCTCCAGCATCTATATCCCTCCATCTAACTGCAGCTCTTTCCAGTCCATGTATCCCTTCATATTTCTGCATTCTGCTGCAGCATTTACACTACTCCCTATATCTGTCATAGCCTGCACAACACATCCCATCATTATTCCAGCCAGTACATCCGGCATTAACAACATTTGGTATCTGTGCAACGGTCTCAAGCCTCAATTTCCCAAACTAACTTCCTAACTAGTTGCAGCCCCAGTACCAGTCATGGTCATTTTTGACTTCTTGAGCACCTACACTTCAACTATATCTGTAACCACCTCGAGTACCTACACCCATCACTATCTCTCTAAACCTCTCTAACACCTGCACAGCTCCATTTCATTTTAATCTCCATCAGATTTCCCAACCCTCCCGATATCTACTGTGTCCTCCCGCCCCTGCATCCTTCCCTCACTCTGAAACATTCTCGATACCAACACCCCCTCCTTATGTCTTTAACATCCTCCAGTCCCTAGTCCCTTCTCTACCTCTTATACTGATTTTATCTATATACTCCTGCCGATATGTGAAACCTTCCGCAGACCCGACACAGCTTTGAATCTGTGTAACTTCCTCGAGGCCCTCCACATTTTTGTATCTGTATAAAATCCTCCAGATGCCTAAACCCGAGCTAACTCTGGAACTTCCGCCAGCCGCAACAAATCTCCCTGCTTCTATAATCTCCTTTAGCCGATACACACCTTCCTTTCTCTGTAATATTGTCTAATCTCAACACTCCTCCTTATCTCTGTAACCTCCTCCAACCGTTGCATCTTCCACTATTCCAACCCACCGATCACCAGCATCTTCAACCCTTCCTATCACTGTGGATTCCTTCAGCATGGTATTCATCCATACCTCTGGAACACATTTCAGCTATTGCATGCTTCGCTATCACTATAAACTCCTCAAGCACGTCGAGTCCTCCCTATCTTTTTATAAACTCTTTCAGCTTCTACTTCCAGCCCAGACACCCATCGCATCAGAGGCATTCTCTCTGTTAATTTACAGCTTCACCGTATCTGTAGTTTCCTCCTTCACTTATGCAAATCTATCTCTGTGACCTTCTCCAACCCTGAGCACCACCATTTTCTGTGAACTTTCCACTGCATTCATTGACAGTGCATCCACAATCCTTGGGATGGCGACACTGAAATCTCTTCTCCCGTTGACTGAATTGTTTTCACATGATTACAGTCCCAAATACGTTGCCCCTTTTTCCTGAGATTCTGTCCTCATGTTTTGGAGTTCCACAACCTCACAAGTAATTTCCCAGCGTTTGCCCTGTCGTGCACCAGCCATTTGGATTAATTTACATTTCAATCAAATCACTTATCAATTCCCTGAAACTCAAGAATATAGAAAACATTTATTCACAAACTCAGCAAGTGAAACCCAGGTGCCAAAGAGTGAAACATTATTTTATTATTTATTGATAGGTTTCAGACATTGCTGGCTGGGCTATCCTTTCTTGCCCATTTCACAGTTGTTCTGGACATGGTTGTGCTGCGTTGCCGACTTGATAAATTGTAGCCAGTTTGGTGCAGGCACACCAACAATAATGTTCGAGAATGAAAGCCAGGATTTTCATCAAGTGAAACCCATGAAATAGAGAGATATTCCACGTCAGGATGGCCATTGACTTTCGTTGTAATTTGCAGGGGGTGGCGTTCGCATGTGTCTGTTGCCCTTGCCATTCCATATGGTCATGGCTTCGAGGTGCTGTCGCATAGATATTGGCAAATATCTGAAATAAATCTTGTACCTGGTACACGCTGCTTCTATTGGGAGTCGATGGTGGAGGCTTTGCATATTGTGGATGTGATGGCAAACAAGCGGAACTGGAAACGTACCCTTCCTGAAACATGAACAGCAAAACGCTTCCAGGTATCTTCTTCGCTTTTTCTTTTTACAAAATTAATTTGTATTGCCAATCAGTGAGTACCAGCAATTAAATTAAATAATTATCTGTTTAAATTAGTTTGCAATTGGCTACATGACTATTGTGGAACTGCAAAATGATACACAAAACCACAGGAAGAGGACAAGGCTGTTAAGCGCCTTGTGCCCGTTCCACAATTTAAGGAAATTGTGGCTGATTTGATACTGAACTCCTTATGCGCCTTTGGAGCAAATCTGTCACGACCTTTCCGTAGGAAATGTGTTTCTATCTTAGGTATTAAGGTGTCAACAAAGAACTAAACAATTCCAATTTAAACAAGTAACAAGTGAGATGAAGAATGGATAATCTGAAACTTGTCGAACTGAAAGTTCACTGCAAAAGGCTACCGAGGGTCAATTTGAATGACGAGGTGTTGTACTTCATTCAGTGCCTTTGATTCTGTTGAAAATATTTACTTAGAGGAGGTTGTTCTTCAACAATTACGGTTATACTGTTTTTCAAAATAAGACATAAAAGATGTAGATTGTGTTCAGGATGAGTCAGGTAGGGTACAAAGGAAAGGCAGGAGGGTGGAGGTAATGTTGCTATTTGAAGAGCATGTGATGGCACCATCGGCCTTCTCTATCCTAACAATTCTATCATTATGAATGTACTCATATGGATTAATAATTCACGAAAAGACAAATAAACTGAGTGAAGGATTTTATAGGTCATTCTTGGATGTGAATGTGTGCTGTGAGGAGGGTGTAAAGATATGTGAATACTGAACAGTCGTCCACATTGACATGATCGATGTTAAGGGCATGATGCGGAAACGAGAAGTTATCCAGATTGTTGGAGAAATAGATGTGCAGTATATTTCATACATCGTAAAATATTGGAAAGTACAGATGTAAATAAAATTTAAAGTGTCCTTGTCTATAACCTGCTGACGTCTAACAGACAAGTTATTTGTTAACAAGCTATTTGTTAATCCAGTGGGAATATAACCTTTATTGTCAGATGATTTATCCATATGAAGAGTGATGTCTCGCTTCAGTTGGATAAAGATTTTGGTCAGATTGCACCTGGAGGACTGCGTGCAGGTTTGCTTCTTTATCTTGGGAAATATATTATTTCCATAGATAGAGGGCAAAGGCAGTTTTAATGGACTTCTGCCAAGGACAACTATTTCAAATAGGGCCACGACAAACCAAGCCTGTGTTCTCCGGTGTTTCAAAGAGTGATAAATTATTTCATTGAATGTGACAAAGTACTGATTCGATTTCTGCTTCTGACGTATTTCTGTCGATTGGTGTAGCATTTAAAAATTCCTTGAAACAGTGAACTGCATTCCCAACTGATTTTCACTGCAATGGGAGACAGGTTGTTCTTCCAGGAACAAAGGGATAAGAACAGACTGTTACCATAAGGCGTACGAGCAACAGCACTTCAGGGAGAATACACTGAATATAAATTCAATTATGTTTGTTCTGATAATCCTAAACCCAAATTTCCTGTAGGTTCCCTGTAACAGTTTACTCGCTGAATGATTAAAATATCTCTCTCAGACGAAGATACTCATGATCCAGGCTCAATCGCTTTCAAAATCTTCTCCAATTGTGTCCTTACCTCTGATGAAAGATTTGCTGGTCTTTATTCGTCCTGTTTATTTCTAAAACTCCGTGTGAAACCCAAACCTACCTTGGATGTTTTTCTTTTCTTTATCGCCAGAGAAAAAACAAATAAAAATGTTTCAGAACATGCACTTTTTTCCCATCATCTTCAAAGTCAGTCTAAAATACAACTCAGCCAGATTTGAGGATATGTTTATTTCATCAAAACTTCCAATTCATCCTCACAATCTGCATCAATATGCTCATGGATCACACTATCACTCTCTCTGAATCCCTGCTTCTCCAGGGTGAAGACGGATATGAAGTACATGTTTAACGTATTCGCTAGTTCCATGCACAGGTTGCAACCTTGGTCTCTAAAAGAACATTGACCATAGAAAAATACAGCGCAGAACATGTCATTCGGCTCTCGACATTGCGCCGACCTGTGAACTTATCTAAGTGCATTCTCATACACTATCCCATCATCATGAGCTTGTTCAAGAATTGTTTAAATCGCCTTAATGTAGCTGAGTGAATGACATTGGCAGACTGGGCATTCGACGCCCATGCCACTCTCTTAGTAAAGAATCTGTCATAAATCTATCGCCCCTCAATTTGCAGTTATGCCCCCTCATACAAGATGACGTCATCATCCTGGAAAAGACATTTCCACCGTCTACTCTATCTAATCCTCTGATCATCTTGTATATCTCCCTCAAATCACTTCTTAGACTTTTTTCTCCCATGAGAACAGACCCAAGTCTTTCAGCCTTTCCTCATATGACCTGCCCTCCAGACCAGGTGACATCATGGTAAATCTCCTCTGCACATTTTCCAATGCTTGCACATCTTTCCTGTAAAGGGGCGAACAGAAATGTACACAATATTCCAAGTGCGGCTGCAATTGCTTCTTTTTTTGTTTTAGCAAAGGTTTCTGGCTCCGGAACTCAATCCCTCTACCAATACAATATGACATACCGTATGCATTCTTAAAAGCACTATCGACCTTTTTTTGGCATTTTTCAGAGATCTATGCACATGGAAATCAAGATCCCTCTGCACATCCACACTGTCAAGAATCTTACCATTTACCCATTATGCTGCCGTCCTCTTATTCATCCCAAAGCGAACCACTTCACGCTTATCTGCAGTGAACTCCATTTGCCACCTCTCAGCCAGACTCAGCATTTTATCCAAGTCCCTCTACAACCTGAAACACTCTTCTACACTGTCCTCTTCTTCTCCGACTTCAGTGTCGCCTCCAAATGGACTTATCCATCCACTTATGCCTACGTCTAAGACATTTACAAAAATGACCAACAAGAGTCGTCCCAAAACAGATTCTTCTGGAACACCACTAAAACCGGACTCCAGGCTGAATATTTTTTTCATCAACCACCATTCGCTTCCTTCCTAAAGAAAGTCACTTTCTAATCCGCACTGCTAAATCACCATCAATCCTATGCCTCTGCAGTTTCTCCAAACGCCTACCATATGGAACTTTATCAAAACCCTTACTGAAGTCCATGTACACTATGTCAACTGTCCTACCATCGTCGGCATGCTTGGACACCTCCTCAAACAACTGAATGACGTTTGTGAGGCATAACCTGCCGTTGACAAACCATGTTGACTATCTGCAATCAAATTGCTGCTTGACAGATGATTATAAACCCTATCTCTCATAATCCATTGCAAAACTTTTCTTAAAAATAACGTAAGGCTCACTGGTCTATAATTACCTGGGTTATCCCCAGTGCCCTATTTGAACAAGGGCATAACATTTCCAATCCTCCGGTCCTCTGGTACGAAAACTGTAGACAATAAAAACTCAAAGATCAAAGCCAAAGTCTCCAAAATCTCCTCGCTAGCTTCCCAGAGAATCCTCGGATTAATCCCAACCTGCCAAGGTGACTTGTCTATTTTCTATCCTTCCAGAGTTGATAACACCTCCTCCTTACTAATCTCGGTCATTCTGGTCAAATGTCTCGTATCTCATTCTCCACCTCTACAGTATTCTACTTTGCCTGACTGAAAAACGAAGAGAAATAATCATTTAGACTCTCTGATCACCACAGGTTCCATACACAACTTCCCACTTCTGTCTTTGGCTGCCCCTATTCCTGCGTTCGTTTTTCTATAATTCGTTATCTGGCAGGAGAAAGTTGATGGTTCTTCTTTATTCTACTTGTTAAACACTTCCCATGCCCTCTCCTTGCTCATCTAAACTCTCCCTTAAAATCCTTCCTCGCTCATCCGTAACTCTCCATCGCCTCATCTGAACAATCTCGTATCATTGTCACTGAACGCCCCTTCTTCGGATTAAGAAGTGAAGCAATTTCTGAGATAAACCAGGGCTCCCTTACCTTTTCACTTCTCTCCCATTGTTTATTTTAATAGACGCATTCTTTCCTGCGTTATCATCTTCCCGTTGATATGCAGATAGACTATCTTGGGATTCTTCATAATCTTAGCCTTTAATGTTTAATCATGCCGACGTTTTGCAGTTCTTCTTATTTTCTGAAGTTTAGCGCTACAATTTCTCTGGGCCTGAATGACCTCCGTTCGTCTGCTCACTTTATACTGATCTTAAGCTTTTCCTTTAGTTTTTATTCCGTTCTTAATATTTCCAGGCATTCAATCTTCTCTGGGTTTGTTTTCAAAGATTTGATCTAAGATGCAACATGTTGGGCACATACGCTTGAAAAATCCATCTTAAGAATAAACTGTCAACCCCCCTCAGTCTAAACACTATTCTGCTAGAACTTTACCCAAAGGTAATTGTTCTCGATGACCTTCGCCGTTTCCTGTCTTTTCTTTACCAAATCTCACTTCCCAATCCAGAAAACTTTTTTTTTCCAATCATCTTTTGTTCTTTGTCATTTCCCTCACAAAGTTAACGTGTATAAAGTAATAGTTACTGGTCCCAAAATGCTCTCTTATCATTCTGCCAGTAATACCCGACTGGCTTCATTTTCAAAAGGAAGACCCAGCACTGCGCAGTCCCTTCTTGTGTCTTCTAGCTATAGGTATAAAAAAACTCTCTAAAATAAATTTCAAAACATATGCCCCACCCCCCCACCCCCATTTATAACACTTGATTTCTTCTATAAATGTGGGGAATTTAATCCCAGAGTATTGGTGATTTTTTTCACACACCTCATCGAATTGGCTACACATTTGTTACTGTCTTTCCTTTTAACTGGCAGTCAATAATACATCCCCAGCATTTTGTATATCGTCTTCTTCTTCCGAAGCTCTATGCACAAAGCCACATTTGAAGACTCCTCGAATATATCCTCCATCCTTACTATTTTAACTGATTCCTTAATTAATAGTGAAACAAGTCCTGCTCGTTTACACACTGTCCCGTCCTCCTTGAGTTCCTATTTACCAGAATACCGATTTGCTCGTCCTGACCTCCCTCAACCAAGTTTCTGCAATGGTAAAAAATGTCTCAATTCCACATGTCAATCCACTCGCTTACCTCATCTATCTGATGCTTAATATTCTCAGCATTAAGGTAAAGGACATCCAAACAAGAATTTTACATCCAGAACACCCTGTACCTCGGCGTTCTCCTGTCATTCACTGGTTGTTATCAGGCTTCCTGAAATGACCGAAAATGCATCACTGGAGCTGAAAAAGCTTATATTTATTCAATCGACAATTTGTTTTTTTGCGACATTTCAAAAACGACCAATCCCCGCCGCATGGTATGAGTTTCTGGTTATTAAGTACCCCCTCAGTACTCAGAGAGGACAGCCCTTACGAATGGGCAGCATTGATTGTGTCTCTCCCCAAGGCGGGGACTAAAATTTTAATCCCTAAATTGGAGAATGGCTAATTTTGATGGTATGAGGTAAGAACATTTGAAGGCTGATTGGGGCATATTCTCGCCGGTAAAAGTAGAACTAGAAACTGGGAAGCCTTTATAAATGAGAAAAAGAGAGACCAGAGACAGTGTATTCTTATTAGGGTGAAAAGAAACGCTGGTAGGTGTAGTGGATGCTGGATGACGTGAGCAATTGAGGTTTGATTACGGAAAAGAAGGACGCATGTGAGAGGGCGAGACAGGAGAGATCGAATGAATTCTTAGAATAGTACAAAGGCAAGTTACTTAATTGGGAAATCAGGAGTACAAAATGAGATATGAGATAGCGTTGTCAAATAGGGTTAAGGAGAATGCAAAGGGTTTTCATAAATACATTAAAGAGAAACAGGTGACGAGGGAGAGAATAGGGCTCCTCAAATATCAACAAGGCAACCTAGGCATTGAGCCGCAGGAGGTAGGGGAAATACTAAACGATTATTTTGCATCAGTGTTTCATGTGGAGCAGGACATGAAAAATATGGAATGTTGGCAAGTACATGGTGACAGAATGAAAAATGTCTATATGACAGGGGAGTAAGTCTTGGATGTCTTGAAACATATGAAAATTGATAAATCCCCTGGGAACAGATCGGAGGCACCCTATAACTCTGAGAGAACCTATGAAAGTAATTGCTGAGATATTTGTACAATCGATCGTCACAAGTGAGGTGCTGGAAGACTAGAAGTTAGCTAACATGTTGTCACTGTTTAAAAATGCAGTAAGGAAAGCCAGGGAACAATGCATCACTGAGTCTGACATTGTAACAGGCAAGTTGTTGAAGAGTGACCTAGGGGACAGGACTTACATGTATTTGGAAAGATAAGGAGAGATTAGGGATAGTCAGCATGGCTTTGAACGTGGGTGATCATGTTCCGTGAACTTGATTGAGTTGTGTTTGAAGAAATAACAAAGAGTATTGATGATGACAGATTAGTGGACGTGATTGATGTGGACGACAGTGAGGCGTTGAACCATATTCCTCAGCAGAGACTGCTTGTTAAAGTTAGATCTCATGGGATACGGAATAACTAGCCATTTGGAGACCGATATAACTCAGAGGTAAAGACAGAGGATGATGGAGTGTTGTTTTTTGGTCAGGAGGCCAGTGGTGTGCCACAACGGTCGTTGCTGGGGCCGCTACTTTTCATCATTCATTTCAACGATTTGGATGTGATCATAAGAGGTACATCTCGGAAGTTTGTAGATGAGAGGAAAATTGGAGGTACAGTGGAGAGCGAAGAAGGTTCCCTGAGATTGCAACAGGATCTCGATCAGTTCGGCCAATGGGCTGAGTAATGGCAGATGGAAAATAATTTAGATAAATGTGAGGTGCTGCATTTTGGAAAAGCAATCAGAACAAGACTTATATGCTTCGAGGTAGGGAGTGTTGCTGAACAGGGAGACTTTGGATTGCAGGTTACAAACTGCTTGAAATTAGAGTCGCAGCTAGATAGGACAGTGAAGACTCCATTCGTTATGGTTTCCTTTATTGGTCAGAACATTGAGTGTCAGAGTTAGCAGGTCATATTTCGGCTGTAAAGGACTTTGGTTAGGCCAATTTTGGAATATTGCGTGCAGTTCTTATTTCCTTCCAATGGAAAGGATGTTGAGAAACTTAAAAGAGTTCAGAAAGATTTTACAAGATGTTGCCAGATTTGAAATATTTGAGCTACAGGGAGAGGGTACATTGGCTAGGGCTGTTTTTACCTGGAGTGTCGAAGGCTGAGCGTTGGCATTGCAGAGCTTTGTAAAATCATGAGGGGCAGGATAGGGCAATTAGACAATGTATTTTCCACGGGGTGCCGGAGTCCAGAACCAGAGGGAACAGGTTCAGGGTGACAGGGGCAAAATATAAAATGGACATAAGATGCAATACTTTAACACAGAGCGTGGTGCGTGTATGGAATGAGCAGGCAGAGTAAGTCGTGGTGGCTGGTAAAATTATTACAGATAAATGCCATCTGGATGCGTAAATGAATCGGAAGATTTTGGAGGTATATCGGCCAAAAGGTGGCAAATGGATTTGGATTAGGTTAGGATACCTTGTCAGCACACTCGAGTTGGATTGAAGAGTCTGTTTCCATGCTGTTGACTCAGCGACTGTAAGTCAACATGCTCCCACCGATGCTGCTCATCTGTGCAGGGTCCTGGCTTATGCTGACGCTTTGTGAGCAATGATCACTCTCGCCCTGGTAATTCAAACCTGCCTTTCTCCAGATGGAGTTTATCACAATGAAATAGTTTGTGTTTTTCTCTGTTTTCCATTCTATGATCCACAGGATATTGGGAACCCTACTAGTTGAGGATGACAGCACCATCTATCACCCTGAAATGAAAACCCGTGAGTCAGTGGGTTGAGCAGGATAATTTGGAATAGGAAAGTTGAGGTGAAGCACAAACCGATTCACGCAGCTGTTGGATTGATGAATTTGTGAAGGAGTGGCTTGTGTGAGGTCAGAAAGCTGGGGAAGGGTGTAAGGCCAAGACTTCCAGTTATGGTGCACATTGTTAGGTTCAACTGAGTGTCAGTACAAAATGTGTGGTGACCGACGCCCAACAAAATCCACATGTCTTAGTTGCTATTGTGATTCTTGCCATCCCGTTTGCTGCTTTTTTTTCAGATGCAATCTACTGGACCGATTTACATTTAAGCCCACTAAAAAGCACTTTCGATGACCAATGTTTTAATCTCTGACCATACACGCAGATGTATAATTATATGTTGCTGTTGGCGAATATGAAGGTGACATTTATGGATACTAGTTTAGAGGATTTACTGTGAGATATCAAGTGCGTCAGGAGTTTATTCAATTGTTAAAATATTCACCAAGGGTCTGGTCCAGGGTGCAGATGAATGAAGTATGGGAGGCAGACCTCATGTCATCAATATAAGTAGCATGTGAGGTGCATTCTGATAATTCCTGATCATGCAACTATTCCCTGCAACAGGCTCCGACCGAAGATGAATCTGTTGGACTTGGTTGCTGTTCAGTCATTGTTGTGTAATTTGGAAAGCATTTGTACCTGCACTGAGACAAGTGATAGTACCTACACTGAGAGCAGTGAAACACTCTTGGCTAGGTATCCCACTGCCAAAGGCGCATGGTTGTGAACGAATGTTTAAGTGATAACCCGGATCCAGCTTGGAAGATCTCAGTACAGTTTTCGGAGCTGGCCAATGGAGCTGGCGATACAGGAAACTGTAAGGTCCAGTCACACTGCGTGAATTCAGTGTTGGTTATAATCGCAAAGTTTACTGATCCGAACGAAATATTTGCCATTTTCATGTATTGGGCAATACGAAGATATGAGTACAAGTATACAACAGAACATTATTTGCATTATCTCTCAAAATAATGACATTGTTATCCAATCTATGGAACGATGTCAATACAAAAGTAAAGTACGTACATTTTTTTTATCGAAAAAATGAACACGTTGTCTCACTGATGTGGTGATGGAAATTGCATATTCAATGTCAGTATTAAAAGTAACACATTGTCGCTCTAATATTTTCAAAGTGGTTGATTTCTGATAAAGTCACAGTGAGGAAACGATTGAACAATTTAACGAACACTTCATTGGTTTAAAAATAATTAATTAATGAAAGTTCACCACATAATATTCAAGCTCCAGCTGTTTAGCAACAACTTAAACATGATAATAAGTGTACTCAACATAAAAAAAAAATCAAGGCCCTTCGTCCCTGGACGTCACGCGGACCTGTGGATCTGAAGCCCGTCTATCCTACACTATTCCTTTTTAATTCAAATGTTTATCCAATGTCCATCTAAACGCCCTTAAATTTGGTGAGTCTAGTACTTTTTCAGACAGTGAGTTCCACTACCTTACGACTCTGAGTAAAGAAACTATCTCTGACATCTGTCCTATATCTATCAATCCTCAATTTAAAGCTATGTCCCTTCATAAGAGCCATCGCCATTCGAGGAAAAGGACTGTCACTGTCCACCCGATCTAACCTTCTGATTATCTTTTATGTCTCAATGAAGACATCTCTCAACCTTCTCTCTCACGAAAACAGCCTCACATTCTTCTGCCTTTCCTCATAAGATCTTCCTTCCATACCAAGCAACATACTCCTAAATCTCCCCTGAATCCATTCCAAAGCCTCCTCACCTTTCCTTTAATTCAGTGACCAGAACTGTACACGAGACTCCAAGTGTGGCTGCACCATTGTTTTGGACAGCTGCAACATGACCTCATGGTTCCGAAGCTCAATCCCTCTACCAAATAAATGTAACCCATTGTATGCATTCTTCATAATCCGATCAATCTGGGTGGCAAGTTTCAGGGATCTAAGTGAGTGAAAGCCGCGATCTCTCTGCTCATTATTACTACCAAAAATCTTACCATGAGCTGAGTAAACCTTATTCTGTTGCTCCTTCCAAAGTGAATCATCTTACACTTTTTCCTCATTCAACCCATTTTTAACTCTCAGCTCAGCACTGCAACTTATTTCTGTCCCTCTGTGACCAGCAAATTTCTTCGGCGCTATCAACAACTCCACCGACCTTAATGTCATCCACAAATTGACTAAAACATCCCTCTATCCCCTCATGTCGGAACATTTATTAAAATGACGAACAGAAGCTGTCCCAAAACAGATCCTTAAGGTACACCACGAGAACATGAATACCAGGCTGAACATTTCCCATTAACCAACGACCTCTGTCTTCTTTCAGCGAGCCAATTTCTGATCTAAACTGGCATATCATACTCAGTACCATGCCTCTGTATTTTGTGCAATAGTGTAGAATGGTGAACCTTTTCGATCGCCTTACTGAAATCCAAATGACACACATCAACTAGTATCTCCTCATCCACCTGCATGGTCATCTTCTCAAAGAATTCAACAAGTTTTGTAAGGTACAGCCTACATTCGCAAAACCATGTTGACTTACTCAGAAGACCTAATATCTCTCGAGATGATGAACAATCCAATCTCTTATAAACATTTTGAACACTATACCCACAAAAACATGTAAGGCTCACTTGTCTACATTTAACACGGTTGTCTCTAATCCCCTTCTTGAAGCAGGGGACAATATTTGTTATCCTCCAGTCTTCTGGCACTACTCTTGCAGAAAATGACAACATAAAGATCAAAGCCAAAGTCTCTGCTCGTCTGCTCCCTGGGTTCCGAGCAAGCCCTAGAATAAATCTCATCCGGACCAGGGGACCTATTTATTTTGATATTTTCCAGATTTGTTCCTCCTTATGAACATCAATCCCGTCTTGTCATGCAACCTGTATCACAGTATTCGCCTCGACAACATCGTCTTTTTTAACTGTTTATATTGTTGAAAAATACTCATTTAGCGCTTTCCCTCTCTCTTCGGACTCCACGCACAACTTCCCACTACTATCCTTGATAGTCCCTCACCTTTTGTTCATCATTCTTTTATTCCTGATATACCTATAGATCCAACTTACTGTAATGCCAACTAACGAACACAAAGTGATGTTCATGCACTGAAAAACAAATTATTTGACATTATTGAACAACCAAACATCTAGATATTTAGGAGGACTTCAAATTCAGATTTATTTTCAATCCCGGGTGGCACCGGTTTTCTTTTATCAAAACACAATCATAGTTGGTGACAAAATGAGAAATTACTGGAAATGCTCAGTAAGCGTGGTAATAGGTACATTGTTGCAGAACAAGAATCACTGGTCCCAAAGTCAAGGATGTTTCTGAGTATGCTCAGGAGATACCAAGGGTGCGCGTGAACAGTCAGAAACTGTGGTGCACATTAGAACCAATGTCACAGGCAGGTAGAGAAACAAGTTCCTGCAAAGAGAGGTCATGGAGCGGAACTCAAAAACAGTATCTTCATGATTTAAATTTCAAGATTACTCCATGTGCCATGTTGAGGTGCAGCAGGGTTGAAAGGTAGTATCACTCAAAATGTGACCAAATGATTGTTGCGGGAGGAGCGCTTCATATGTTTGCAGCATTAAGATCTCTTCCAGGGCAGTTGGGATCGAAAAGAAAAGGGACACCAATATACTAGTGGCAGGGTTCGATAGTGCAACACGTGTGGATTTAAACTAATAATGCAGGATGTTGGGAACCAAAGCACCCGTTCAGAAAATGAGCAACAGGTAGATGTGACTAGCATAATCAGGCATAGCCAGACCAATGATGGTGGTGAGGGAAGAAACTATAACAGTTCAAATGTCAGTTGTAGTTTGACGCAAATGACAGAGATGAGGCTCAGTATTATGAGGGATTAATACACAAGAATAGAAAGTGTGGAAAGCAGAGAGCAGACGATAATATTAAAAGAGAATAAAAATCAATGGAAGTTATTGACTAGCCTTGTGGAAAATTGCAAGCAGTGCTTGAAATACATTTGATAGGTTGATATCACAAATAGTGACAAATAAGTATGACGTGATGGAGATTGCCTGTAGGTCAAGGCTGGGGTGTTAAAGTCCAAAGTTACTCAGTATTCTGAAAGGATAGACAAGAAGGAGCCGGAGGTGCAACTTCTCATAGAAGCATAGTACAGAGCCTCTACAGTGTTGAAACAGGCCCTTCGGTCCAACAACTCGACCCTGACCGTCCGAATTGTAACCCAACCAGACCTATTCCCATACTAGATTTCAGAGTCTTTGACTTTGAACTTTTTGCATTCATTGTCTGCAGGAAGAGTGCCAGAAGACTGGAGGAAGGCAAAACTTTTCCTGTTGTTCAAGAAGGGGAGTGGAGACAATCCTAATAATTATGCACCAGTCAGCTTAACTTTGATTGTGTGTAACGTGTTGGAAAAGGTGATAACTGATGGGAATTATAATCATTTAGAGAGGAATAAGTTCATTAGGGATATTCAACACGGTTTTGTGAAGTCTACGTCGTTCATCATAAACCTTATTGAGTTGTTTGAGAATGGAACCAAACAGGTGGATGAGGGGAAAGCGTTTGATGTGACGTATATGCATTTCTGTAAGGCGTTTAAAAATATTCCCCAAAGTAGAGATTTGCACAAAATCTGGAGGCATGGGATTGAGGGCGATTTTGCAGTTTGATTCAGAAATTGTAGAGCTGAAAGAAAACAGAGGGTGGTGTTTGATGGAAAATGTTCATCCTGGAGTTGACTTAATAGTGGTGGACCCGCAGGGATCAGGTTTCGGGCTACTGCTGTTCGTCATTCTTATAAATGATCTGGATGAGGGCGTAGAAAGATGACTTAGGCAATTTGCGGACAACACCAAGGTCAGGAGAGCTGTGGACAATTCCGAAGAGTATCAGATTACACAAGTACGTCGATAAATTCCAGAACTGTACTGAGATGCGGCAAATACAGTTCAATGTGATTCACTTTGGAAGTACCAACAGGAATAAAGGGTACTGGACTAATGGTAATATTCTTGGCAGTGTCGACGCGCAGTGGGATCTAGGTGTCAACATACAAAGATCCCTGAAAGTTGCCACCCATGTTGATAAGGTTGGTAAGAACGCATGCCGTGTGTCAGCTTTTTCTGGGAGAAGGATTGCGTTTCGGACTCACGAGGTCATGATGCATTTGTAGAAAACTCTGGTGCAGCAGCACTTGGGGTATTGCGTAGTTTGGGTCAACACATTATATAAAGGAACTGAAAGCTTTGGAAAGGGTTCAGAGGCGATTTACGAGGATGTTGCCGGGAACGGAAGTAAGATCTCATGTGGAAGGCTGAGGAATTTGATGTTGTTTCAGTTGAGAAAGAGTACGGTTGAGAGTTATCATAATTGTGACATGTAAGATAAACGGAGGGTTAGATAGGGTGGACAGTGAGAGCCTTTTCCTTAGATGGTGAGAGCTAACACCATGGGACATAGCCTTAAATTGAAGGGTGGTAGATATTGGACAGGTGTCAGAGATAGTTTTTACATTCAGAGGGGAGTACAGGCGTGAAATGCCTTCTCTTCAATAGAAGTAGATTCGCCAAATTTAAAGGCATTTGAATGGTCATGGGATAAATATATGGTTGAAAATCTAAGAATATAGGATAGATAGGTTTCAGTTTGGTTCGACTGGACGGCGCAACATTGAGCACTGAAGACTTTGTACTGCACTGTAATGTTCGATGACCTTGATATAAATCTGCATTTACACCTGGCTAATGCACCTGACCTACACATCCATGAAAACTACTGGCAATTCAGCATGGTCAATACAATAAACATGTGCATCTTTGGATTACAGCATAACCTGGAGCACCCGGGGAAATCCAAGGAGACATGTGTAGAATGTGTGACACAGACAGTCTACCAAGGCTTGAATCTCACCCGGGCGCCTGGAGCTGTGACGCCGCAGTGCGAACCACTGAGCAACCGTGTCGACCTACTGGTTAAGAATTATATAAAACCTGAAAACAAAAATGTTATTGGCAGGTGGGAGAAGAATGATGCATCACTCTGGTTGGAAATACAAGGGAAAGGAAGAAACCCATGAAAAGGAATGAATTCCACTCCCACCCCACCACCAAAAGAAGAGAACAATATAATGCAGGGCATAAGAGGACTTGTGCGAGAAGCACGTAAGTGATTATGGGAGGTCTGAAGATGCGTATTAACTGGTTTAATACCTTATAAGATTAGCCTCGGAGAACGATTCATTAAGGGTACAAGTGATTGTTTCTTCGATCGACATGTCATGTTTCAACCAGAAAACTGCCTACTTCAGATTCAGTGCGATATATTGTTGAAGGACTGATTAATGGCCATGTATTTAAGTATCCTTTTGGAACGGGTGATCACAACATGCCGGAGATGAATATTCAGATTGAAAGAGTGAAGTCACGGTGTCTTACGGGAGTTTTGGTGTTGGGGAATAATATTTATACTGGCCTGAGGGAGAAGTTGGTACTGGAATGCACTGGGCAATATGATTTGAAGGGCAGGGCAGTTGAAGTACAGTGGCAAATACATAGGCAATTGCCAAACACCTCTCAAACAAAATATATTCCTGAGCACGAGAGGAATTTTACCAAGGTGAAAAGACATCCATCTTCCAGAATTGAATTGGATTGAATTCATCGTCACGTATTCCGAGGCACAGTGAAAAGCTGTGTCTAGCGAGCAACAGAGGGAGATCACAGAGTTAAGTATCAAAGATAGGTTAAGAATAATTTATCAGCGGCAAAAACAAAAACACAGGTGCAGACAAATGTTAAGAGTTTGTGAGTCCTTTCAGTTTTCTAACAACAGTCGGATAGACACTGTTACGAAATCGGTTGGTGCTTGTATTTTTTGCCTTCTGCACCTTCTCTCCGACGTCGAGGTTTTAGAAAAACATTGCCAGTGTTGGATGTTTATTTGAGAATGTTGGTGGCCTTCCCTTGGCAGCAGGCCTGGTAAATCGATTCTATCGATGGGAGTTGACTTTTGTGATTGTCTGGGCTGAGTTCACCACTTTCTGTGACCATCTCCAATTTTGAATGGTACAGTCGCCACGCTAGTTAATGATACATCCAAACAGAATGCAGTCGATGGCGCATCTATAAAAGTTGGCAAGAGTATTCGCCGTCATGCCAATTTACTCAGCTGCCTGAGGAAGTTGAGACGCCAATCGGCCTTTGAAACTCGTGTGTCCACATGAACAGTCCAAGAAAACTTGCTGTTAATGAAACACCCAGGAGAATGACACTCTCAAATCGTTCATCCTCTGCACTGTTAATGTGTGGGGGAGCGTTTGTACCATCCTGCCAAAAGTTATTCATGATTTTCTTGGTTTTGCCAACATTGAGAGCTAGGTTGTTCTCAGTGCACCATTTTTCCAGGTCTTCCACCTCCCTTCTGTGGCCTGTTTCGTCGCCCTCTGAGGTTCGTCCGACGATGTTGGTGTCATCCGCGAACTTGTAAATCACATTAGTCTGGTATTTGGCGACACAGTCATGGATATTCATTGAGTACAGTAGGATCTGAGAACGGACCATGCAGTTGATGCGGGGCGTGGGGATGCTCCAGTGTTGAGTGTTAGTGAGGATGAAATATTGTCCCCAGTCTCACTGATTGTGGCCTGTCAGTCAGGAAACTGAGGATCCAATTGCAGAGAGTTGGACTTAGTCCGATATCACTAAGTTTAGCAATCAGTCTCGAGGGGATAATTGTGTTGAAGGCTGAACTGTGATCACTGAGTAGGATTCTTACGTTGCTGTAAGTGATGTCAAGATGTTCGTGGGAGGAGTGAAGGGCAAGTGATATGGTATCTGATATGGATCTGTTGGTCCGAGGAGCAAATTGGAGTCCGTCAGGAGTAGTGTGGAGGCGGGGGTTGATTAATGCCATGACCAGCTGTTAAAAGCACTTCATGACCACCGAAGCTCCGGCAACTGGGCAGTCGTCGGTGACACAGGCTGCATGAGCCTTCTCAGGCACAGAAATGATATTGGCCCTCTTGGAACAGGCAGATACAATGGTCTGCTGCATGTACAGTTTGAAGATCACCAAGAAGACCTCTTCCTGTTCATCCGTGCATCTCTGAGTGCACAGCCTGGTGCTCCGTCTGATCCCATTGCTTTCCTTGGAATCACGCAAAGGAAAACTGATCGGACTAATGATGTAGTGACTGTTTCGACAGGTTCGTTGTGACTTGTCAGAAGAGGTGTTACTTCTCCGCCGAAATTCTGCTCAAACTAGCATAAAATGCGTATGCCATCGTCTGCTATCATGCACTGTCTCTTTTTAGCACCTGTGATGTCATCCAGCCCTAACCATATTCGCTGGTTGTCTGTCTGATTTTCTAGTTTGGATCAGTATTGGTCCTTGTCTGTCCTAAACGCTCTGTGAAGATGATTCTTGGATTCCTTATCTTTGAGTGTCTCCCCTGATCTGAAGGCCACACACTAGGTTTTTAGCAAGTTCAGTATGTCCAGGGTCATGCAGGGTTTCTTGTTGGGGAACACCCAGAATGATTTCCTTGGTATTCAGTTCTCCACACACTTGCTCATAATGACTATTGTGTACTCGTCAAATGTGTCTGCGGATTGTTTGAACATGGCTCAGTAAGCCGATTCAAAACAGCGCTGGATTTGAAATTCTGTCTGCTCAAAACAGCACTTGACCTGCATCCGCGAGAGGGTCTCTTCCTTGAGCTTTTGACTGCACGCTGGGTGAAGAAAAGCGGCACTGTGGTCGGAGTTCCCAAAATGAATGTGGGGGAATGGAGCGGTAGCCATCCTCACAGTGGTGTAGCAGTGGTCTACAATGTTCGGTCTCCAGTGAGACAGATAATGTTTTGGTGGCCCTTGGGCAACACCTTCCCTTCATTGGCTTGATTTATATCGCTAGTTACAATAAACAGGACCACGGGGTATTCCATCTCCAGGCTGTTCGTCGTGGAGTCCAGCACATCCTGAGCTTCCTCAACATTTGCTTGTGGCGGTATGTACACAGCAGTTAGTAAAACAGCGAAAAATTCAAATTGTCGATACAAGGGTCGGCTTTTGATGATGAGGATTTCAAGGTTTGTGGACCAATGGCTGCGCCAGGTTGCAATGTCCATGCACCAGAAGTTGCTGATTGAAAAGCAAACCCTTGCACCCTTTTTAACTCAGATGTCATGGATAACATTTGAGCAAAATTGGGACCTGTCATAGTGGCACAAGGTAGTTTCATTGTGCAGGATTCGAATCGGCGTCACAGGAACGCTCATATTAACGCACGATGGTTAATCGAATGACATGATAGTGTTCTCAGGACTTGGGTTTGAAACCTTCCAGGGTAGATGGTGGAGTTTGAGTTTACATTTTGAATTACGACACGAATGGTGATCATGAATCGAATGTCAGGAAAACCCAAGTAGTTCGTTAATCTCTTTTAAGGAAGGAAACTGCTAACAATGCCTGGTCTGGCCTGGCCGACATGCGATTCCAGACACACAGCAACGTGGTTGCCTCTTAATTGATACTGTAAGAGTTTGGAAAACAGGTTTTGGTGAGGAGACAGATTTCACAGATAAATAGTGACACGTCAGGAACGTGAGGGAGAACTTTGCAGGTGGAGTTTGACGGGGATAAGTGAGAGGTTGTCCATTTTGGCCAAAAACATAACAGGGCAAATTATGATTTAAATGGGAAACAGATTCAAAGTACATTAACGAGGGCTTCTCTGGCTGTCTTCCTGTATTAATTGCAGAAAGTAGGTCGTCAGGTGCAGCATTTAATAAGATAGGCAAACGACATTAATGAATATCACAAACAAACCCAAATTTTCTTCCTGCACTCCTGATGTTATTTTCAGAAGACGAATGGAGAATTCCAGTCTCTCCTTTTTTTCTTATTTCGGTAAATTAACAGAGTGATGCAGTTGAGATCTTTATGACGGAAACACAAACCATATTTTGGACACGCAGATGAATTCTGCTTTTTTTTTACTCGGCCCCATCTGCATGCCTTATTCATAACACTCGTATGTCATTAATATTGGACTACATATTGGCACTTGGTATTTTACGTGACGTGGAGAATATCCTTTGCAACATTCCCTGCAGTAGTCAGAGATTAAGGAAGCTTTCATCTGCAGGATGGATATAGACTCATTCATTAAGTAAGCTTTAATGAAATAGAGTGGTGAGAATAAATATTGCTTTAAATTAGTCATTGAAGACACACTGTCTGAGATCAAACTGAAATCTAATGTCTACCTTCAATTGAAAGCAAATTGTTCGAATAACTGCCCATTGTTCTTCATATTGAAAAAAAGTGCAAAATGTTGGCAACACACTTTGGGGGAGAAACATTGGCATCTGTAATTGATGGGATACATAAATACAGTGTGTATGCATGATGTGAACGGGAATCAAGTGGTAGAAAAAAAGAAATGTGTCATCAACTATCAATTGAAACCAGGTCCTGGTTTTCCTCAACATTGATGTTTGATCGCCCATCAATCTCTTTTTTCCAAGTACTCTATTTTCTCTGTCGTGCACATTCCCATTGTCACTCCTCCACCTTCTTCCTACTCTTTCCTTACATTCCTACTTGCTTTGTACTCTTACTGCTGCTGCTACAAATCCTCCCACTGACCATCTCCTTTCAAACTCCTCTTCTACCATTCCTACTGTATGTCACACAAATCTGCCTGTTTCTCGCACTTACCCTGACCCTCGCTCTCTGTTTTCAGTCTCCGACTCGGGTGATGGATACTGCTGATTTGAGTGTCATTATTGGTTATCATTCAATGATGAGTTTGGATTTATCACTGTTCATTAGGAGCAGACAATAGTGCTTCTTTGTCACTGCTGGATACACATGTTCCCCATGATACAATGTGGAGATTCTTTGTTATCTGTTATCACGGCACTGAAGTACACAGCCTCATTACATTTAGGGCAAATGTCTCCTTAATAGAATCGGAAGTCAATGTAACAATTTTGTTTTGAATGTGTGAGAGCAGTGAGCTCATTCTTCCAACAAATCATGATCTGTCCTTTTGATTTTCCTTGTTTCAGCTGATACTCCAATGTCATTTGAGGTGTGGTCAGAGTGACTTCCCTTCCCACCAAAGAAGTACTTGGCTGAATGTGGCGTCCTGAATGTGGCATCAAGGATCCTGAGCAAAACTCTGATCATTGGGAATATTAGACAATTCTGCACAGGTAATGTCCGCGAAATAAATATGGTTGATCTAATCTCTGCAAATTGTCTTCTAAGAATTTTGCCAACCTGACTAAGGGCTAATTTGCTTCTCTTTCACGATCACTTCTTAATAATTTTGGAATACCCTTGCATATCAGCACTGTATGTGCACCACTTAGATAGAACATGTCCAAGAAGGTACCTTTCTGTCACCTGCTGCGTTGCGAAGTGCAGATGACAAATAAACTCGCCCCTTGCTGGTGGCTCCCTAAACCCATGAATGAACATGGCCTGTAAAAAATGCCAAGCTAATTCATGCTTTCACAAGTTGAGCTAAAGTCTCAGAAAAGTGAGTCCTTGCTTCATGAATGTGACCCCAATAACACCAGAAGCCAATAACACCGGCATGACATTGAGATAGCATTCCCCATATTTTTCCATCTGTTAATTTCAGAGATGCTATGTCAGTGCCATTGAGTTAAATATTACCATAGCAAGTTTAGAAATACAACAATATTAAGGAACATTACTGCCTACCATTTGTATTTTATCATTTAATGTACATTACCAATTACTTGAGAGTCAAGTGAAACACTCGTCTCGTTGTTCTGGTTCAGAGAAGAAACTTTGTCGCAGCTCAGAAATAAAAATAAATAGAACACATAACAACAGAGAGCAAACATAGAAAAGCACAGCACAGAACAGGCCCTTTAGGAACACGATGTTGGACCTGAGGGTTAATCCCAATGCAAAACAAAATAATTTAACCTACGCACCCCTCAATTCACTGCAATCCATGTGCATATCCAGCAGTCGCTTAATTGTCCCCAAGGACACTTCTTCCACCACCACCACTGGCAATGCATTCGATGCATTCCCAACTCTCTGTGAAAAGGACCTTCCACTAATGTCCCCTCTATCCATTTCTCCGGATTATTAAAAAAAAAGACCTCTCGTATCAGTCAATCCTGCCCTTGGGAAAGGTCTCTGGCTATTGACTCGATCCATCCCTCACATTATCTTATCTACCTTGACCATGTGACCTCTCTTCTCCAGAGAGAAAGGTCCGAGCTTATTCAACCTCTCTTCATAAGGCAAGCCCAACAGTCCAGGCAGCATCCTGGTGAACCTTCTTTGCACTATCTCCAAAGCCTCTGTATCTTTCCTATCCAAGGGAGACCTCAAAAACTGGATGCAATATTCCAAGTGTAGTCTGACCAGGGACGTGTAGAACTGTAGCAAAACCTCGCGGCTCTTAAGCTCGATTCCTGTGTTAATGAAAGCCTAAACACTATATGCTTTCTTAACAACCCTATCTACTTGGGTGACAACCTTGAGGGATCTATGTACTTGCTCAACGAAATCCCTGTGTTCTTCCATACTGCCAGTAATTATGTCTTTAACCCTATATTCAGCATTCGAGTCCGACCGTCCAAAATGCATCACTCGCATTGATCCAATTTGAAATCCATCTGCCAGTTATCAGCCCATTTCCACATCCTGTCCATATCGCGCTGCAGACTGGAATAGCCCTCGATACTATCGATGGCATCTCCAAATTTTGTGTCAGCTGAAAGTTTACTAACCCAACCCTCAACCTCCTCATCCAAGTCATTTATAAAAACTGCAAAGAGAAGAGCTCAAGAACAGACCCTGCAGGACCCCATGCAACACTGACCTCCAGGCAGAATGCTTTCTATCTCCATTTACTATCTGCCTTCTGTCAGCCAACCAATTATGAATCCAGTAGGTAAATATCCCTGTATCCCATACTTCCTGAGTAGAACTCGAATACAGAACAGTACAGCACAGTACAGGCACTTCGGCCCAACATGCTGTGCTGAACATTTATCTCAATCTAAGATCAAATACACCTATACATACCTTGACTTTATGCCGTGCTGTTGCTCGTAAAGCAGTCCCTTAACTCTCCATTATGTAATTGACTTTATGACCACCACTGGCAGTGCATTCCACGCACCCACCACTCTCTGTACAAAGGCTCGTCCTCTGACATCTCCTCTATAATTTCCTCCAATCACCTTAAGGCTATGACACCTCGTTTCAGCAATCTCTAGCTATCGACTCTAACTATGTCTCTCATTACTTTGTACGCCTCTATCAAATCACATATCTTCCTTCTCTCTCCAGTGTTTCCAGCCTGAGATCACTGAGGATACAGTTCAGGAAGCATCCTGGTCAATCTCCTCAGCACCCTCTCGAAAGCATCTATGTCATCTCCATCCTTCCAATAATGAAGCGACCAGAATTGGACACAATATTCCAACTGTGGTCTAAACAGGATTTTGCAGAACTGCAGCAAACTATCGCATTTTTTAAACTCATTTCCCCCTTAATGAAACCCAAACACCACACACATGCATAACAACCCGATCAGCTTGGGTGGCAACGGTGAGCGATCTATGTACGTGGACCACAAGATCCTGCAGTTCCTCCACACTGCCGATAATCCTGTCTTTGACTTCGTATTCAGCATTCAAATTCGACTGTCCAGAATGAATCAATTCAGTCTATCCAAGTTGAACTCCATCAGCCACTTCTCCTTCTGGCTCTGCATCCTGTCAATGTCATGCTTTAGCCTGCGACAGCACTCGATGCTCCTGCAAATCCACTGACGTTTGTGTCAACGTCGAACTTACCAAATCACACTTCCAATTCCTCATCTAATAAATTTATAAACCGCAAAGAACAGAGACTCAAGAACTGACCACTGCTGAACAACACTGTTCACCATTCTCTAGGCGGAATACTTTCCATCCAAAACCACTCGCTGTCCTCGTTCGGCCAGCCTGTTCTGTATCCAAGCAGCGCATATTTCCTGTATTGCACATCTCCAAGTCTTCTGCATGAGGCTACCTTCGGGAACCTTATCAAATGCCTCATTGAAATCCATATACTCCACACCCACTGCTCAACGTTCATCAACGTGTCTCATTACGTTCTAAACGAACTCAAGACAGGTAATGAAGCATGAACTGACCCTCACAAAGCCATGTTGAGTATTTTTAATCAAGCTTTTTTTTCCAAATGGTCATCAATCCTATCTCTCAGAACACTTCCCATCACCGTGCTTACCACAGATCTAAGACTGACACATCTGTAATTCCCAGAGTTTTCCCTGTTCCATTTTGTTGAACAGTGGATCAACATTCAACTCCTCACAATTATTCGGTCCTACTCCGATGGAGATTGTGAAAGCAAATATCATCGCCGGAGGTACAGCAATCTCATTCATCGCTTTCCGAAGTAACCTCAATATATCTGGTCCAGCACTGGGGTCTTATCTAACTTGATGCTTCCCAGATTTCCAAGCAAATCCACTTCCTTTATTTCAATCTGTTCATGCCAATTAACGTGGTCCACCGTATTCTTACTTTCAACAAGTTCCCTCTTTCGAGTGAATACTGAAGCAAGACATTCATTTAGATCTTCCCCTACCTATTCTGATCCCAGAAAAAAGTTCCCTCAACTATTCTGAATCGGCCTTAACCTCTCGATGGTCATTCTTTTATTCCTCACGTAATTGTAGAACGCCTTCGGTTTTCCCAAATCCATTCTGCCAAAGCTTATTAGTGCCCCTCTCAGCTCTCCTCAGTGTATTTATTTAGTTCTTTCCGAACTACACATTAATCCTGTAAAGCTGTGGCACAGCCTTATCTCCTGAACCTTAAGAAAGCTTCCTTATTCGTCTTGTCGAGAAGCTCTTCTTCTGTTGTCATCCAAGGTTTCTTCTTCCAATTCCTTGCCTGTCTCAGTGGGACAAAGTTATCCAAAACTCACAACAAACGCTCCTTAAATAGCTTCCACATTTTTGTGACTTTCCCAGAGAGTAATTGTTCCCAATTTATGTTCCACAGCTCCTGTCTCATAGCAGTCTAATTTCACCTCCCTCAATTAAGTACATCGCATACTGTCTGATCCTATCCCTCTCCATGGCTATTGTAAAATGAAGCTGTTGTTGTCACTGTCATCAAAACGTTCTCCCACCGAGAGTACTAACACTTTGCCTGAGCAGTTATCTAACAGTAAATATAAATAGCCTCACCCCTTGTCGGCCTATCTACATAATGAGTCGGGAATCCTTCCTGGAAACAGCTGACACAGTCAGCTCCATCCAGACCATCTGCACGAAGGATGCTACAGTCAAATATTGTATAAGTTGAAGTCATCCATAATAGCTCAGTTACATTGGAACATTTCCAAATTTGTTGTCCAATCTGTTTTTCCATCTATTTGCTGCAATTGACGGGTCTATGTAAAACACCCACAAAACACTCCTCAACAAACCCTCCCCGTCAGAATATTGTAGACTCGATCGGAGACATCCCAGACCCTGGCACCTAGGAGCCAACGTAAATCCCGGGAGCCGTGTTCCCGAACAGAGAATCTGCTGACCTTTCTGCTAACTATTGAAATGCAAAGTGCTGGAGAGAAACTCAACACGCCTGATAGGATCTCAGCAGAGAGAAAGAGAATTAACGCTTTGAGTTCAGTACATATTCAAATAAGACTCTGCCTATTAACTCTAATTTTTTTTCCAATTTTCCGCTCATCCACTGTGTTTCTCTCCAATTTTCTGTTTTTATTTCAGGTTTCCATTGTCCCCAGTATGTGCTTTTCCTTGACAAGTTTCGATGTTGAATTTGCTTATAATTGGACAATATTGCCCATTTCTGTTCCATTAAACAACTGTTGTGTACTTGCATTGCACATGAATCCGTTTCTTCTTCAAATTCTCAATACAAATAATTTTGCAATACCTTTTTAAGTGTGTAAATCTCACGAAATCGATTTTGTTTGAAAGGCAGCTGCATTCCATGGAACAACAGTTCCTGGAGAGTAAATTGATGATGTCACATTCTGTCCTTCACTGTACAGGTTTATTTCTCAGGTTCTGAAAGTTTTTAATCCATGCCATAGAATAAATACAGCAAAGATAACGAACAATCAGAGCATCATTTCTGCACCAGATTGGAATTAATTCACTTGTGCTGTTATTGTATTGTAATGTCCCTGCATTCCTAAACACGATGGTAGTTGTGTCTATTTTAAAAATCTGAATATCAGATATGAACATTCCTATCAAGCTGCATACTCTGTAATTAAATTATCCTGTCCTATTCAAAGTTTAGATCAACAGTCCATCTCCCAAGTGTAACCTGTTTCCTTGTTGCGTGTTATATTTCATTCTATCTATCAGAGTAAATGTCAACTACTGGTGATTGAGATTATTACTGAATTCGCCTGCTATCTCCATAGCCGCTGGCCTCATTTCTTTCTGCCTCCTAACCAATATCGTATTCATCGTGGATCTGGATCATTAATACATGTGTTTTAAGGAGCAAGTTCATTGTTTATATCATAATTCGCTTTCGACTGAAGTTTCAAATGTAAATGTTCCCTCATTAATATCAATGAACTGCAACAAGATTTGCCTTACTAGAGTAACGAAGGGGAAGTTCAGACAAATCCATTCTTCCTCTTTCTGGTTCGAGCAAGCCTGCCCAGTGACAATCATTTGCTTGGCGTGTTCTAGTGGACGAGTGATCAGAAAAGGAACAACATCTTCATTGTGTGTGCTGTTTTGCGATGGGGCTGGTGGGACATGGTGCATTGTACATAAAAACAAGGCAAAATCATTTGGCCCGCAAAAAGCAAACATCCAAACCTCCCTGTTTACTGAATAGAGCAATTGCTGATGTGAAATGAGACCAACAGTCAGTGATGTCAACATCGAAACCGATCAAATTACTGGAAGTGCTGTAGTGAAAGGTGTTAACTGGAGATGTTTGTTTAGTGACCGAGATTAATGTCACTCTCCAAGGATTCGAACTGTGTCACTGAAGGCTTTCCTTCTCCTTTTATTCAGAGGCTTACTTTCAGTGATTTATCCCTTTGTAGCAGCAGATGGATCAACTCCGATACTAACAAGGATCAACACCTGCATAGACATGGAAAGAAGAGATCAGAATCTAAGACCATTTGACTGGAATGTTCAAACAATGGATCAGGATCTGAGAACGTTAGATTGCAATGTTCCAACAATCGACAGGAGTTTATCATTGGGTCTTTTAGCTCTTTCCTGTTGTTGGGAAACTGTATCATATTGGATATTAGGTGTATTGCTTATTATTCAGGCGGGTTACTATCCCATACTTGCTATCATTGGTGCACCTGGTAAGTGTCTCTATCTCTGTCCTTTTATTAATTCCATAAACTATGTTTAATTTCATTGTTATTTCGATTTTTATTCCCTTTTGACAATGCCTGAAACTAACGTAATCAGTCTCAGAAACCAACTCCACTCATTACCCATCAACTTCACATCTCTCCCTCATATCTGAGAACGAAATTGTTCATAATATCGAGGACTTTTTTGTCTTGAACTGAATTATGTCTCACTGTTCTCTTCATTGCAAAACCTGCCCACCAGCACCTCCATTCTCTCCCACGTTCCACCTCTGTGTCAGTGTTTTTCCTGAATAAAACGTTTTCTGTGCCTTGGTAAAATCAGACTTTATGGATCCAGCTCTCCAGCGCCCACTGTTCCAGTTACAAATATTTCGATCACTTTGTTTTCTTGTCTCCAAGCTTCACAATCGTGACCCCATATCACAGTAGTTTTGTTGTTGAGCAGTCATTCAGAAGTGCAGGATATTACTCTTAAGGCACTATTTCAAATCCTACCACAGCTGATGGCAGAACTTAAAATCAAATTATAAGAATTGTAATAAATGCCAAATTCACTTATAGCAAACTTGAAAGCCTATCTGTTTCACTGGTGTCCTTTGCCAAAGAAATCTATCATTATTATCTGGTTTGGTATAGGAGTGACTTTAGACCCGCAACAATGTGCTGACCATATACTGCCTTGTAGATTGGCCTCCAAATCAAGGGCTAATAATAATGATTAGCAAAGTTGCCCTTGGCAGGGAGGCCGACATCTCATGGAATAACAAAATTAAAGGTTGAAACAAACAAAAAAAGGCGGAGATTTTAAATTGAAAGAAACAGATAAGTGCTGGGGAAATGGAGCAGGTTTGGACACCTCTGTTAAGACAAAAATAGAATTAACATTTCGAGTCCATTGAAAATAGCAGCTGGGACATAGTGAGATTGATGCTGGCGACAGGGACCTCTGTTTTTAAAATGTGTGAGTTGAGTAGATGGAGAAAAAACAGACAGATAGACAGAAAAAAACAAGTAAACAATGGGATTGTTGATCATTAACGGGGATTGGGAATAAAATGTGAGATTAATCTAATTTATTTTTCACCTTCTCACATATTTATGAATGTCCTGCCGAGGTAGCTCCGCTCTGTCTCTTTTCTTTGAGTATGATCATGTTTATTCATTAATTAATGGGTTGTGAGTGTCGCTGGCTGGGTCAGCATTTATATCCCTTTCCCAGTTGCCATTGAGAAAGTGTTGATGAGCTGCTGTCTTGAACCACTGCAATCAAAGTGCTGTAAATTGCCAACGCATTGGTTCATGCAGTTTCTTTGGCACATCGAAGCGATTAATATAACTGAGTGGCTTGGCAATTTCAAAGGGCAATTGAGATTCAACCACATTTCTGTCGGCGTGCGGTCATAAGTAGACCAGACCACGAGAAGATTCAGATTTCCTTCCGTGAAGGACAATTTTGAATCAGCTATTTGTTTTTTTCTGACAATCGGAGATAGTTTCAGTGTGTTATTAAATTCTTCATTCCAGCGGTTATATTGAATTCAAATTCCACCGTCTGCCGTGGCATGATTCGAATCCAACGTACATTTCTTGGGACCGTGGATCATCAGCGTGGAGGTAATACCTAGACCATTGCCACCCCAGTATTTTCAATCATCTCAAGTGATAATAGTCATGTTGCCCTTATCGTTACTGTGGGACAGAAAGTTGAGCAGGAACATTGTCAAGTAGTTCTATGGAGAGCGAAACTGTTCATATTTCAGATCACTGGGACTGTACAGAGCTGTAATCAGTCAGGCAAAGCAACTGTTGACAGGAAAGCATTTCCAGCACCGAATGGGTGTTCCATGCATGCACGGATTTGACTTGCTCCAGTCATTGGAATTCCAGTCGATGTTCTGGAAATTATTCCTCACGTTTGCGTTGTCAGTTGCTGTATTCATTCATGGAAACCTTCGGATCTATTGACGCCACTGTGAGTGAAGTATGTGCACTGCCTTCACAGTGTATCTGGGTTTGCAAAATGGCTAACAAATGGAGCAGAAGTTGCATAGAAGGGAAACTCTGTAACCAGAGAAAAGGACACTGCACTATCCTCTCTGGATGTTCAGGAATATTTTCTTATTTATACATATTCCAGGGGCAAAGTTTGAAGCCAGATTGATTCAGCAATGGGAAGGTCACAGAGCTGTGTCATCTCCTTCAGCGTAACCTATAATCTCAAACTAGAGAGAGGACTCTGCTGACACTGGCCATGAGTGAACTGGTTGGATTCTGGAACTTTCCGAGCAGGAGTGGCTATCATACGGATCATGTGGCAGAGTGCCGTCCTCTGATGTATTCACAACATGACAGAGGCCATCGCTGTTCAATGCAGTGTATATGTTGATTCTATCTCCACAGAGGAAGGAACAGAATAACAGATAGGCCTGGGGAACTGGGCAAGTTCGATAGCTCTTTTCGAGGTGCTACTGACATGGTGGGTCAAGGGTCTCCTCTTGTACTGACAATTTCTTGGTTCTGTGAGCTACGTCTCTGTGTCTTGATGGATGCAACGTTCTTCAAATCTGTTTAGTTATTGGGACCGCACGTGTTGAAAACAGGACGGAGAGGGAAAACAGAAAACTAAATCCTGGGAAGCTCGATGCCAGCTATCAGGAAAATAATAGTACGTTTTGACTAGACACTTCAAGAATGATGATATGATTTGATGGAGTCAGTCTAAATTCAGGAATGTGAAATTATGTTTGATAAACCTACTGAGGTTTGCACAGAACATTGTTTGTGACTTCATTAAACGGGAGCGAGTGGGAGGTGAACAGTTGAATTTTCTGAAGACATATGACGTCGTTGCACGCAGGTGAGTCAACAAAGTTAAGAGTCCTTCTGAAAGGGGTGAATATATACTTGCATTGAGAATTGGATCATGGGGAGAATACAAAGAGTACGTTCCTGCTCTTGGTTGAAGGACACTGCTCATAGGGTAAACATCTATCAGTGCTTTGAGCATAGCTTTTCACACGGCAAATGAATGATTTGGTTGTGAGATTCATATACCATCATTCTCATTTAGTATTTGTTACAAGGTGAGAGGATGGGAAATGCTGTTGGTGAAAGGGATCTTGGTGTCCCCGGACATGAGGACAACAAATAATCAGCACAAGAAATATTATGTTGCCCATAACTGCGAAATTATTCAAGTACAGGAATAAATTATCATCCTGATATTGTAGAGTATTGTTGAGGCAATATTTGTGGCAACTTGTACAAATTGTCTGTCTGTTATAAGGAATGTTCAATTTTCCACACAGACAGTGCAACGGAGTCTTACCAGACGATGATGGCACCATGAGGCGAATGTGAAGTAAATGCGTGTTTAATCAGTCACACGGTGAGACAGTAAGAGGTGAATGCATTGCAACTTGGGGGTTGTGGACTGACAACTATTATATTCAGAAAATACAGCATAGAGTAAGAATTTGGACATTTTTTTTCTCCATGATATGTGATTCCTGATAGTTCACGTACCTGTGTGGAGCCCCATGCTGGTTGAGAGGGAGCTCCAGGCTCTGAATGAATTCTCACGATCTCAACGTCAAGTTGGTGTGTGATCCTGCACTGTACACAAATCTCTCAGCAGCCACAATGCTTTACTCCAGAAAACGTTGGCTATTCCTACCAGCTTCTGACATCCATAGGAATGCAGTCTGTCTCCTCGGTGAGGGAAAGTGCCTGTTTCAGACGTGTCATACATCATTGAATTTCCATCCTCACTGTCAACAAACTATGTTAAAGTAACATCTGTGTACCGTTAACAATGTTTCCTGATGAACACCTCGGTGTGCTAACTGGACTCTGGTCTCCCTATGCAATGGGCAGGTGGGACTGAATGAGCCTTCTTCTTATCAAATCGGTTCGAAGCGATGAATGGCTTCGTCATATTACTGTGAAATCAGTTTGAGGTGTTGACTAAACTCTTATTACGGTGATAATGACCAGTGTCTAGCAGTACTGTTACGTGAATGTTCGTGTTGTCCAAGTCTTTCTGCACATGGTTACAGACAGCGTCAGGAGCTGGAGGGGTAGAGGGAGGGGGGACGGGGTTGGGGTGCTTTTTTCTGAACATTTCTTAATCTTCACTGAACATCCCCACTTCTGATCTTATGGTGTGGTCAAGGCATTTATTGAACAGCTGAAGATGTTTGAGCTGTGGAAGCAATGCTGAGGATCTCCTATTGAGATATCCCATGACTGAGAGGAGTGAGTTCCATTAACTACAAATATCACGCTTTGTGCTCTGGATGACCTCAAGCAGTGGGAAGTTTACAACGGATTCCATTTACTTCAATTTTGTTCTGGTTCCTTGATACGATCATCAGTCAAATCCTGCCTTGTTATCAGGGCCAGTCATTCCTACCTTGTGTTCATGTCTTTTGTTAATGTATTTTAGTCATCGTGTATGTGTGGGGAGTGTTTCCTTTTCACAGAGGGTAGTGACTGTCTTGACATCACTATTCCAGAGATTTAGGGGAGATGGTGTACGAGATGTTTGGAAGGGAGAGTACAACGAATTTTAAAAGCATTAGAGAGTTGAGGGCAGCAGGGATTTGGCACAAGAGAGGAGTCGAGGCCTGGAGCAGATCAGCCATGATATTATTCAAGTGAAAGTTCGGATTGAGGAGCTGAATGACTTACTCCTGTTTCTTATGTTCTTGAATTCTGTTACAGGAAATTCAGTTGTTGTAATCCTCCTCGAATTCTTGTTATTGAATGTTGCAGTCAGGGAGACCAGAGGAATTTGTGGGCAAATTCTGTGTGTTGCATTCACAGTAGAGCTGTGCTAACAAATTGACCCATAAATGGAGAGAGGGTAACTTTTGTAACAAGAGAGGAAGGGGATGTTCCACATTGGCACCACATTCCCTTCCCAATTACATTTTCCGATCCATCAAAAACCGTGAGTGACAGTCTTGAGGGCCTGAAAGGTCTCTTCTGTTTCTGCACACCAGGTATTATAACCAAGCGGCCTCTAATGTGTAGCACATTTTGGGGGCAGAATTGAACCATTGGGAAACCAGACTGAAAGGCATGAATTGGTCATGATACCCTTTGCCCTGCTCCAACATACCATAAGGTCGTAGTTGATTTGTTTGTAAAAAGAGTTGCACTTACTTCCATTTCTTATCATTGACTCACATCACTGTCAAATACCTCACTGAAACAGTTTTGAATAAATTCAACACGTAACACCAGAACCTTTGGGGAAGAGAGTACCAACTCATGTGGCCCGTTGAGAAGTTTGATCGATGTTGGAAGGTAACTGTGCCCTTTTCTAGTCTCACTCTCGACGAAGTTCATTTGTAATCAGATTGGTGATATGGTTAGTTATGTAACCCTCAGACCGATTTGTGTTCAGTGGTCGGGACAAGTTAGGTAGCTGTCCTAAATTTGCAAAAATAACTCATCCGTTATTAAGCAAAGTTAGTGAAGCTATGATGGAATGATAGATGAAAAATAAATTGTTCATTTAACATGTGCACATGAGTACTTATCTTTCTATAAATTCTGAGGCACATGCACAAAAACACATCAGACATTGTTTGACACATACAGAAACACACACACATCCTGAACACAAACACAAAAAGAAAACGCTGTCGATAAATTAACCTGAAAGAGGTTTGTCAAAATAGTTGTTAAACTCATGACAAAAAGAAAATCAGAGCGTGTTGAAAGATATACTGCCTCTGAAGTTATTCTGCCCTGACAAGCTGTTGACAATGGAGTTTCCTCCTGGTATCTATCGGAACTCCCTTTGCTGAAGGCAGTGGAGAGATTCCAGTGCATGCCCAAAGTTAATCCTCCACGAGTGGTAACGATGACTGACGGGTTTTCAACTCTTGTATGCTGCTGTGAGCAGGAGCCATGAAAGAGAGGGAGCTGTTCCTCAGGTATGTTCCATGTTCTCAGTGTCTGAGATGAAACGTATAGTAATGTTATCCGACCACTAAACTGTGTCATGTGATGTCTGTGTGAATATTCTCTGGACTCTATGACACCATCCCTGTTCCATACTCCATGATGGAGCGATTTATAATTTGAAGAATTTTTCTTGTCATTTTTGTATAATACCTGTCTTCATGATATCAGTGTCAAAATGAATACTGTACATTGTTTTCTTAAAGGCGAATCCTTAGTCTTATTCTCCTATAAAAGTGGAAACATTCATAAGCTACACATCTGATTTACTCAATTTAATATCTTCTACGTTTCAAATGAATATGTCTCATTCTCAGTCCTAAAGTGTTATGAACTGGCGAATGTTCTAAAAATCATGACGGACATGAATACAGTGAATTACTATTTTGCTAGAGTGGGGATGTCGAAAACTAGATGGCCGAGTGGAAATGTTTAAAGGTGTGCTGATGCATAACATTTTATCAACCAGAGGATGTCGCTTGCATGGAATGAGCTGCCAGACGAAGTGGTGGAGGCTGGTAAAATTACAATAGTTAAAAAGCCATCTGGATGGAAATATGAAAGGAAGTGTTACGAGAGATATGGGCCAAATGCTGGTCAGTGGGATTAGATCAATTTGCAATATCTGTTCATCACGGACGAGTCAGATTGAAGTGTCCGTTTCCATACTGCATTACTCTGATACACATAAGACCGTAAATCCCTGAACAAGTTATTTGAAACATATTCAAATCCTTCTGAAGCGATTGATTTTTTTTTTCAGTTGAGCGAATTATAACTGCATCTAATACATCATATGTGATCTGAACAATTCCTGTACTAATGCACTAAAACATCACGATGAGTTTTCACCTATAACCTTTGCATGAAACAATATCATTTCAAATACCTTGCAAGACACGTGCTGATTTGCAGTTTAACTGCAGATTCGTGTGTCAGAAACACATGAATTCTTTTGCTCCACCTATTTCTGCAATATCTCTCAATTTATGTCTTTCACTGTTATTGTACGTTTCCATCATAGTTCAAAACATCCAGAACCCACATTATTGCACTTTTGCTGAAGTTTTGTACACTAATCTCCCCAATCCATATCCCAGTGCAGACCCTCCCTCCCCAATTAAATGATTATCTTGGTGAATGAGTTAATTCAGCTCCATCCAAACCGTCCCCTGATCCACATCATTCATATAAGTTGTAAATATTTGATGATCTCACACGGATGCCTGAGACACTCTATCAAGTTATAGCTTTCCAACCTGAAAATAAACGTTTCTCCCTGCTGTCTATTTCCTATTAGTTACCCAGTGCTCCCCTTTGCTGTGTCCAAGCCTGGAAAGTTGGAAAGTCTCATCCTGTGCTGTGCAATTACATGAAATGCAGAACAGTTCATTGTATTTGTGCACAACTACTTAGAGGGCAGAATGGTCTCCTCCCATCTCATCATAACGATACTCACTTGCTGAATGGGATCTTCCTCTAAGTCTGTATCAGCTTCGTGGTTAGGGATTGGAGAAGGACACATGGGATAGGAGCTGTAGCTGACCGTTCTGACTATTGAACCTACTGCACCAATCAGAATTCTTTGATTGTGATGAGATTTCGGCTGAACATCCTTTTCCTGTTTGTTCTCAAAATAACATGGATTCTGTTGTTCTATTGAACTCAAGCTTGAATGTTTTCAGTGTTCCAGTCTTCACTGGTGTTTGGTGATGGGAAGAGCAGAGAAGCCACAACCCATAACACAAAGGATAATTCCTCCTCAGCCTGAAATTTGAAGGCCGCTTATTCTCTAAAATGTGTTCAACTCAAAACTATCACCACACTATTGAGGCACAAGGCCACCACAATTAGAAACAGATATAGACCATACACCCTCCCAACCTTGTCCTCATTTGCATTAATCCTCGACAGTTAAATCCTTATTCATTTCAGCCTCCACGGAACGTACCGGAAGACAACTCCACATACCATAATTTCACAGGAGTCTAAGAAATTGGGGCAGATTTAGGCTATTCGGGCCAACGAGTCTGCAGTAGCGTGTGATTTCGGCTGAAGGTTTTTCTTTACCTCTATTCTCCTGCCTTCTCCAACTGAACATTATAGAGTAGTAGTGATAGAGATGTACAGCATGGAAACAGACCCTTCGGTTCAATCCGTCCATGCCAACCAAATATCCCAACCCAATCTAGTCACACTTGCCACCACCTGTCCCATATCCCTTCAAACCTTTCCTATTCATATACCAATCCAAATGCCTCATAAAAGTTTCAATTGTACCAGCCTCCACCACTTTCTCTGGCAGCTCATTCCATATACATACAACTCTCTGTGTGAAACAGTTGCCCCAATGCTGTCTTTTTTCTCTTTCCCGTGTCACCATAAACCGACGCCCTCCAGTTCTGAACTCCTCACCCGCAGGGAAGAGACTTTGTCTCTTTGCCCGAACCATGCCCCTCATGTCATTTTTTCAACCTCTATAAGGTCACTCCTCAGCCTCCGACGCTCCAGGATAAAGAGGCCCAGCTTGTTCAGCCCCTGCTGTTCGCTCAAATCCTCCAAACCTGGCAACATCCGTGTAAATTCTTTTCTTAACCCTTTCAAGTTTCACAATTTTTTTCCGGTCGGAATGAGAGCAGCATTGCATGCAATTTTCCAACAGTGGCCTAAGCAATGTCCTGTACAGCCGCAACATGACCTCCCAACTCCTGTACTCATTAACCTGAACAATAAAAGGAAGCATAACAAACGCCTTCTTCACTATCCTATCTACCTGCGACTCCACCTTCAAGGAGCTATGAACCGGCACTCCAAAGTCTCTTTGCTTACCAACACTCCCTTGGTCATTACCATTAAGTGTATAAGTCCTGCTAAGATCGGCTCTCCCAAAATTCAACACCTCGCATTTATCTGAATTAAACTCCATCTGCCACTTCTCAGCCCATTCGCCCATCTGATCAAGATCCTGTTGATATCTGAGGTAACCCTCTTCGCTATCCACTACATCTCCAATTTTGGTGTCATCTACAAACTTACTAACTGTACCTCTTATGCTCGCATCCAAATCATTTACGTAAATGACAAAAAAGTAGAGGACCCAGCACCGATTCTTGTGGCACTCCAGTGATCACAGACCTCCAATCTGAAAAACAACCCTCCACCACCACCCTCTGTCTTCTATCTATGAGCCAGTTTTGTGTCCAAATGTTTAGTTCACCCTGTATTCCGTGAGATCTAACCTTGCTAATCAGTCTCCCATGGGCAACCTTGTTGAACGTCTGACTGAAGTACATATAAATCACATCTACCGCTCTGCTTTCATCAATCCTCTTCGTTACTTATTCATTCCCATTAACGATAAACATAACTACCTCTGTCTGAAATGTACGATTTAATGAACTGGTCACTGCAGGTTGGCATTCCTGAGCAAGACAGTGAATGGGTGACCAAAATGCAGTAAAGAACGTGTAAGAAGACAGTGCATATGCCCACTGCGGTCAGCACACTCCAAAGCAAGCTTACTGTTTGGAGTACTGTTTGTGGAGATGGCTCACCAGGGGAGGGCAGCAGTTGCCAAGATCATGGCACTGTGGTGGGCCCTGCTGTTCAGAAGGGCAGAAAAAAGAATCGTGTGACAGTATTCATAAAGTATTTCGGTATGGTATGTAGCCTCCTAAGTGCTCAGTCATGGATGTCACCGGTGGCCTTCAGAGCATTCTAAATGGGGAGTTTCAATAGCCAGTTGTCTTGGTGCATACAGGCAACAACAATAAAAGTAAATAACGAGATGAGTTCCTGAAAGCAATATTGTGGGAGAAAGGAGGGAAGTTAAAAAGGAGGACCTGATGGTAGTGATTTCGGGATATTAGCCAGTGTAGAAATGAGAAAATATGCAGGATGCACACGAGGCTGACGGATGGTGTAAGAGGGAGGGGTTCAGATTTGTTTGACATTGGGACCGCTTCTTCAGAAGGTGACACGATTGCAAATTGGACTGTCTGCATCTAAACCAAACAGGAACTGATAGCCTTCGAGCAGATTTTGCTACTGCAGGGGCTGGGAACCAGAAGAGAAAACAAGTAGAGAGCGAGGTGGTAACTGGGCATGTTAAGAACTAAGAAGATAGCATGCATAGGGAGAAGAGTAGACGGGGAGCAGATGAACGCAAAAGTACTGGTAGCATGACGCGCATATAATTTAATGCAAGTGTGTAGTGGGGAAGACAGATGAACTTCAGTCTTAGATTCGTGCCTCCGAGTATGACGTGTTTGCAATCACAGAGATTTGGTTGAAGGAAAGGCATGATTGGCAATTAAATATTCCAGGATATAGACCCTTTAGACACGACAGAGATGGAAGTAAAAGCGGGAGAAGAGTTGCATTGCTGGTCAGGGATAATATCACGGTTGTGCTAAAGGAAGATTCTATGGAGGGCTTGAGTAGTGAGACATTAAAAGTGAAACTCAGGTATAAGAAGGGTGCAGTTCCATTGTTGGGGCTGTATCTCAGGCTTCCCGACAGTGAGCGTGAGGTAGAAAAAACAAACAGGTAAACAGATTATGGAAAGAACTAGAGGCAACGTGATGGTTGTGATGGGAGATTTTAAGTTTCCCAACATTGACTGGGATACACTTAGTGTCAGTGGTCTGGATGGGGCAGAACTTGTAACAAACGTCCAGGAGACTTTCTTAGAACAGTATGTCAATAGTCCGACGAGGGACGGGCCAGTATTGGAACTGGTGTTGGGGAATGAGCCAGGCCAGGTGGTAAATTTTGTGGTGGGGATTTCTTTGGGAACAGTGACCACAATTCTGTTATTTTTAGAATACTCGTAGACAAAGATGAGAGTGGTCGTCAGGGAAATGGACTAACTTGGGCCAAGGCCAATTATATCAAAATTAGACAGGAGCTGAGAAATGTGGATTTGAATGGTAGTTCTCATTTGATATGTGGTATGATGTCAAAGATAGTTAAAAAAATAATGCGAGTTCAGCATGTCCTGTTGAAAGTAAAGGATAGGAAAGGAAAGATTCGTGACAGGCGAAATTGTACGTCTAGCCAAGAGGAAAAGGGAAGTGTACACAAAATCTAGGCAGCTAAGAACGGACGGGCCTTGGCGGAAAATCCGAAGAGTATGACCAATCTTAAATGAAGAATCATGCGGGCTAAGAAGGGTCATGGAGTAGCATTGTCGACCAGAGGCAAGGAGAATCTCAATCCCTTTATTCTTATGTAAGAAACAAATGGGTAACAAGAGAAAAGATTGTCCCACGAAAGGATAATGAAGGAAGGCTGCTTGTCGAACTTGAGAGAATGGGTGAGATGCTGAATGATTGTGTATTAGTGTTCACTGAGGAGAGAAACATGATGAATGTTGAGGTTGGAGACAGGCGATTGATTGCTCTGGATCACGTTGACATACTGAGGGAAGATGTGTTGGATCGGCTTGAGGTTGTTAAGGTAAACAAATTCGCAGGACCGGATGGGATTTTTCCCATGTTGCTGAGGGAGGCGACAGAGGAAATAGTTGTGGCCCTTACAGATATCTTTGCAGCATTTTTCAATGCAGATGAGTTGCTGGAGTCCTGAAGAGCTGCTCACGTTGTTCCCCCGATACAACGAAGGTAGTAGGGATATTCTGGGTAACTACAGACGAGTCGTCCTGACGTCAGTCGTGGGAAGGTTGCTGGCGAAGGTACCGAGGGATAAAATCTATTTGTATTTGAAAAAGAATGTGCTTATCAGTGATAGGCAACATGTTCATGTGCGGGGGAGATCGTGCCTTTCTAACATAATAGACTTTTTGATGAAGTTGATCGATGAAGGAAGGGCTGTAGATGGTATATACATGGACTTTAGTAAGGCGTTTGATTATGTTCCACATGGTAAACTAATAGAGAAAGTGAAATCACATGGTGCGCAGCCTGTTCTTGCGAGGTGGATAAAGAACTAGTTTAGCAACCACAGACAGAGAGTATTAGTTGAAGAGAGTTTCTCGAAATGGAGAGAGATGACCAATGGTGTTCCACAGGGGTCAGTGCTGCGGTCACTGTTATTTGTGATCGACATAAATCACCTGGAAGAGGGCACTCTTTGATCAGCAAGTTTACTGATGACACGAAGATTGATGGAGTAGCAGAAGTAGACAATAGACAATAGTGCAGGAGTAGGCCATTCTGCCCTTCGAGCCAGCACCACCATTCATTATTTTCATGCCTGGTCATCCTCAATCAGTATCCTGTTGCTGCCTTATCTCTATAACCCTTGATTCCAATATCCTTAAGAGCTCTCTCCAACTCTTTCTTGAAAGTATCCAGAGACTTGGCCTCCATAGCCTCGTGGACAGAGCATTCCAAACACCCACCACTCTCTGGGTGAAGACGTTTCCCTCGTCTCTGTTTTAAATGGTCTACTCCTTATTTTTAAACTGTGTCCTCTGTTTCGGGACTCACTCATCAGCGGAAACATGCTTCCTGCCTCCAGAGTGTCCAATCCTTTAATAATCTTGTATGTCTCAATCAGATCCCCTCTCAGCCTTCTAAACTCAAGGGTATACAAGCCCAGTCGCTCCAATCTTTCACCGTAAGATAGTCCCGCCATTCCGGGAATTGACCTCGTGAACCTACGCTGCACTCCCTCAATAGCCAGAATGTCTTTCCTCAAATTTGGAGACCACAACTGCACACAATATTCAAGGTGCGGACTCACCACGGCCCTGTACAGCTGTAAAGCATAGCGAACTGTCAAAGAATGCAGGAGGAAATACATAGACTGGAAAATTGGGCGGAGAGGTGGCAGATGGAGTTCAATCAAGGCAAACGTGAGGTGATTCGTTTTGGGAAGCAAAATTCTAGAGCGAATTATAGAGCAAAGGGAAGAGCCTTGGGAAATTTGATGAACAGAGAAATCTGGGAGTTCAAATCCGTTGCACACTTAAAGCCGCAGCACAGGTAGATAGAGTGTTCAATGAGGCATATGGTATGCTTGACTTCATTGGACGTTGTATTGAGGATAAGAGCTGGCAAGGCATGTTAAAATATACACAACATGGGTTTGGCCGCGTTTAGAATATTGTTTATAGTTCTGGTCACCACATTACCAAAAGGATGTGGACGCTTTGGAGAGCGTGCATGGAAGGTTGACGAAGACGTTGCCTGGTATGGAAGGTGCTAGCCATGATGAGAGGTTGAGTAGGTTAAGTTATTTTCATTAGAAAAAAGGCGATAGAGGGGTGTCCTGATTGAAGTCGATAAAATCAGGAAGGGTATAGAGAGAGGGTAGATAGAGATACGCTTTTTCCCAATGTGAAGGATTCAATAATAGGAGGACATGCTTTCAAGGTGAGAGGTGAAATTCTTAAGGGGGATACATGCGGTAAGTACTATACACAGAAGATGTTAAGTGCCTGGAAGGCGTTGCCAGCAGATGTAGTAGAGGTCGATTCATTTAAGATGCTTCTGGACAGATACATGAGTAGGTGAGGAGCGGAGGGATCCAGATGCTTAGGAATTGGGTGACTGGTTAGGAAGTAGACTTGAATCAGGTCAGGCTTGGAGTGCCGGATGGCCTCTTCCTGTGCTTTAAATTTTCTTTGTTCTTTCTTCTTTGTTTGTGTCAATGTGAGTGGGTGTATTAATGTGTTTGTGTTCGCCTGTAACTCTCCATTACTGAGTTAAAAATTGTGTTTGCATGTTTTGGGCGTGTTAGTATGCTTATCGTATCGTTAGTATGCTTCTGTGTATCTCTGTCTACATCGCTGTCTACCGTGGTGCTCTGTATTAAAAATATTTTCTCAGCTGTTTTTCGCGTCAATACACTGAAACTGGTGTCAAATCCCCACTCTTTCCTTCTCCCCGTTTGTCATTTCTGTGATAAATGCCCTCTCCCCGCCTTCCACACCACTGCACAAGTGGTAAACACTGCTTCTTGAAAATACATCAGCTACTGTGACACATGACACGTCTGTTTGGTTCTTTAATGTGTGTCTTTGGAAGCACAGGGCAGTTTCATCGTTTACGTAGCGATGTTGTTCCTGAAATATTACTACCACCATCGGGGCTGTCTCTGGAAATATCAATCCTTTCTCAAATTTTCAAGACTGCCTTACAAACACTACAATGGAAAGAACGTGAAATACACTTCATTTCACATTTTTGCAAAATCGTTCACTCGGAGTTGCTCTGATATGACTGCAGTGGAAATACCTTTTAATGTGTCCACGCCATGTCAGTGATAATGACAAATCATTTCTTCATTGCAGAGGGAACACAGACATTGATCTACACTAGCATTTTCCACTTTGAGAGGCCTCAGATTAATTGCAATTCTCTGCAGAAATGGCCATCTGTGGTGGTTTGAAAATTCTATATTACTAACCATTTCAGCTGATCCGACAATGCCTTTAGTTCACATTCTTGTGATTGGATCCTCTGGATACAACTCCATTAATCTTGCGGGGTTACCATGCACTGTATACCATGTTGGTGAATATCGAGTGTCCACTATCAGGCGATTTTCTTGATCATTTTTGATCTGTTACGATGAGTTTTCCCTGGTTCTGGAATCAATGTTGGGGAATTACAGGGTCACTCTTTCCCTGACTGTCTCCCACGTTGCTCCCTCCACTGAAGGGTCAGTCTTGCCAGTGGGACAGTTTATCTGCAGGAATGGTGATGGGGCTTGGTAATGGTAGGAACCTACCACCCCACCAACCTCCATATACATCGTAGCATCCGTTGTCATTTCCGCCACCCCCAAACGGACCCCACCACCAGGGATATATTTCCCTCCCCTCCCTTATCAGCGTTCCGAAAAGACCACTCCGTCCATGACTCCCTCGACAGGTCCACACCCCCCAGGAATGGTAATGGATACCTTATCCATTCGGTCTGATTCTGTGAGTATGACGATGTCAGACCGTTTCCTGACCGATTCAAGAAAGGGATAAAGTTGACAATGGAGCAGGAACTAATGTGCTATAAAGGTGAATGAGAGGCACACTATCTGCTTGTGCGTTTTATTTTCAAAACAGATTGAGGAAATCAACGCATACCTTGAGGAAAATTGATTTAGTTTAATGACATTAGAGAGACATGACTACAGGGTGGCCAATAATGGAACGAAGTATCCATAACACTTTATAGCCGGGAGTGTAAGACAGAACTGAGAGGAAATCGCTGAATAAGGGATAACACCTATGTTTTCGTGAAAAGTAATCTTATATCAAATTTGTGAGCTATCATCTTTATCTTATTCATTTCTTGTACGAAGTGCCAGTTGAGTTGAGTTTGAAGAGAAATTCCCACCGTGAGGCTGAGTGGGTCTCACGCAACTTGATGGGGAGAAGGACCTCTATTTTTATGTGTTTTTATGTTTTTATGACTCCATCTCATTCCATACCCAACATTCCCCTGAAAATTCTATACCCGATCTTCTCCGGAATATTCTATACCCAACATTCCCTCTAACGTTCTGAACACAACATTGCTGGGCGCATTCTGTTTGCAACATTCTTCAGAGATTCTGTCCCTGACATTATCTGTGAACGGCCAGACTTCAGTCAATTGAACAGAAGATAAGATCGCGAGATAAGGAGAGAAGGAGACCCTGTTCCGAAGTCCCCTCGGGCAGTACAATAAATTATTACGTGTTCCCTGCGTTTACATTTATTCACGAAACAGGATTGATCACAACTTAGACTACAGCACAGAAATTTCCAAACTCTGTTTGTCTTCAAGGAACTGGGAGATAATCCTTTAGGCCAGCAATGTTTCCAAGCTCCACATTGGGAGAAGGAAACAACTGACCTGTATCTGCTCTCCAGTGATTGAGCGTGTGAAAGTTCTCAAAACTTTCTGTTCTTATGGATATGTCTCTGTGTTTGGTGCTTGTGTTTTTTAATATAATTTTGTCAATAATTCAGACCATCACATTTGTTACTTCAGCTCCAATTATATCAATAAATCTCTGAATACAGTAAGACATTTGAAAATCTCAATCAAACTGGCAACTTTGACTCCAGGCTGATGTATAACATATTCGTTATCCATCCTCACAGTTAACGTAGTGACGGTCTATGTCCTGCTTTATAAAGATTGTGGATTATCTCCATGTGTCCAACGTTACCTGGGGGCCATGGCAGTGGCAGATCTACTGGTCATTATCCTTGACCTGATGCTGAGACACATTCCCATTGTTTACCGGGAGCAGTTTTATTTCCTTTGGGACATCCCTGTGTGTAATATTCACGCCGTCCTGCTTTATGCAGCCACTGACTGTTCTGTCTGGTTCACCGTCACTTTCACTTTTGATCGGTTTGTGGCCATTTATACCCAGAATCTGAAAATGAAATATTGCAATGAGAAAACGGCGGTTGTGCTTCTGGGAGCAATTACTGTGCTGAGCTGTTTAAAGAACATTTTCTGGTATTTTATGCTCACACCTTGGTATCAGCTGGGGAACGACCCCTGGTTTTGTGTGGTAACAAACATTGTTCAATTCTCTCGTGTCTGGGTCACAATCGAGTTCCTCCACCACATTCTGACCCCCACTATACCTTTTCTCCTGATTCTGCTACTCAATGTTATCACCGTCAGACACATTTTGGTGAGCAGCAGAGCCCGCAGGCGACTTCGGGCTCACACCAAAGGGGCCGCTCAGTCTGACACAGAAATGAAAAATCGAAAAAAATCCATCGTTTTACTGTGTGTGATTTCAGCCAATTTCATCCTGTTATGGTCAACGTTAATGGTATTTTCGATATGGAGACGGATGTGGTATATAGTGAATAATCTTGCGTCTTTGGATTATTTTGTGCGGGAACTGGGCTTCATGCTGCAGCTCCTCAGTTGCTGTACAAACACCGCGATCTATGCCGTGACCCAGACGAAGTTCAGGCAGCAACTGAAGAATGTGCTTAAATATCCCTTTACCCAAATTTATCGGTCAATCAAATTCATTCATTAATCAATCCATCCGGAATTTTCTCATTTCATTTCAGTGCTTCAGCAGAGAAGCACCTGTTGCTGTGGTATCAGACTGAGGGTATCGCTGTTTCGTCCAATCATATTCCACAGGGTATTGCAAGGAGACATTCCAATGTTTCTCTCAACACAGGGGCCAGTGAGAAATGGAAACATCCCAGTGACTATATCAAATATATTGTAAACAATAAAAATGTTCATTAAAAATTGCCGAGCCGAAGAGTGAATGATATTGTTGCCTGTCTTTGTGTTGGAGAAACTGATCTGGAGAGAAATTGACTTGGCCCAAAGTCCAAGTACACAGGGAAGGAAAGCGGACCGGTGCCTGATCTCAGGAGTGCGCTTACAGTCACTCTGTCCTTGCTTTCGCCGGTGACCCCCAATCCGATCTGGCCTTTGGCAGAATTCACAGCTCTACCCCGTTTTTTCCGTCTCCACTCAACTGCATCCGTCTCTCCCATTCACCATCTCTCGCTACTACCATCACTTGCTTTTCTTTCTCCCCATTCACCCCCTCTCTTTCACTCCCGCCCCATTTCCTCTCCCCTTTTCGCCTCTTTTCGCTCCCTCTCTTCCTCCACATATTCTCTCTTTCTCGTCCCCTCCGCTTCACACTCTCTTTCTTTTACCGTACATTCCACTCTCTCTCTTCCCAATTCTCTCTGTCTCTCGTTATCTGTCGCTGCACCTGCATCCACTCTTCTTTTTGAATCTACCTTCCTCTGTCACACCACTGTTTTCTCTGTCTCTTTCCCACCTTACTGTCTCTCCAGCATTTCCTCACTCCTCCAACCCCGCCCGATCTCTCGATTCTCCCTTCCCCTCCCCAGCTTCTCAACCCACCTCACGTCAATGTGCCAGAGGGAGAGCGTAGGAAGAGCGAGAAAGTGTGTCAGATAGAGATTGATGGAGAGGAGAGAGTTTCAGTGAGACGTATTAGGGCGGATGAGAGGGAGAGTGGGAATGTGGGAGAGGGGCATTGAAAGAGAAACGGGTAGAAAGATGAGTGGGGGAGACAGAGGTGGACGGTGTAGAGACAAGGTATTGAAGCGGGTAGACAGAAAGCGAGAGCGTGGTGGGAGTAAAGAGAGAGAATGGAAAGGTGTGAGAGTGGGGGAGGGATGCACAGGTCAGGAGAGAGAGGACGAAACAGACTGGGAAGGGGTAGCTAGAGTGGGAAAGGATACAGACAGATGGAGATGGTGAGAGAGGAAGTAGGAGTATGGGAAGAGACAGCGAGAGATGGACAATTGGAGTGTGCAGAGAGACATGGATGGAGGGGGTATTGAGAGAGGGAGAATTTGTGGGATGTGTGTAGACAGAGAGTGAGAGGGAGAAGCCAGACAATGAAAAATGGTGGGTGTAGGAGAGAGATAGGGAGAGAAAGACAGAGTGGGAGCAGGGTAGATAGAAAGAGAGAAAGTGAGTGAGGTAGAGAGAGAGCGTGCAATTGCGTAGAGACAGGGAGGGAGGTTGTTAGATATCTAGAGAGATGTATCTATAAAATGGGAGAGAGTGAGATGGGGTAAAGAGACAGTACTAGAGGGGGTAGAGAGAGAGAGATAGGGAGAGGGAGAGACAGCGTGGGAGAGAGTCGGGAAAAAGTGGGAGGGAATTGAGACAGAGTGAGAGGGGCTCGGGAGAAAGATTGGGCGGGGATAGAGAGACAGTGGGAGACAGTCGAAAGAGTATAGCGGAAGTAGAGAGAGAGTTTATGGTATAGGAGAGAGAGTAAGAGAAAGAATGGGGTGAAGAGTGGGAGCTTGAGAGTGGGAGGACGCCAGAACGAAAGAGTGAGGCAGAGAGAGAGAGAGGGATGCAGCGGGTGCAGGGGGTAGAACGAGATTGAGGGTGGGAAGGCGAACGGTGAAAGATAGTGCGGGGAGTGGGAAAGTAAGAGAGATGGGCGTCAGAGGGTTTGAGAGATTGGAAGGGGGTAGACAGAGACAAAGAGTGGGAAAGGGTTAGATAGAGTGAACGAGGGATGCAGAGTTGGGGGAGAGAATGTGGGAGTGAGGTAGAGAGTGAGTGGGAGGCGGATAAAGAGAGGGACGGGGCAGAGAGAATTGAGATGGCTTTAGGGGAAGGGAAAGTGTAGGGAGAGGGAGGGGCTAGACAGAAGGATGGAGCTGCAGAGACGGGGAGGAAGGTCGAGAGGGAGAATGAGGGGAAATATACATACATATTATATATATATATATATATATATATAGAGAGAGAGAGAGAGAGAGAGAGAGAGAGAGAGAGCGAATGAGAAAGAGAGAGAGGGAAGGGGTAGTGAAAGAGAGGAAGGGGATATAATTAGAGAGAGGGAGTTGCAGAGAGAGAGGGAGAGAGTTGCAGGGGCACAGAGAGAGGGGGAGAGTGTGGGAGGGTGTCGAGACAGAGAAACTGAATGCAGGGTAGAGAGAGAGACAAAGAGAGAATGTCGGAGGGGTTAGAGTGAGAATGGGGGGTGGGGAAGAGAGACGGACGGTGGTGTGTACAGATAGAGTAAGAGCGTGAGAGAGGGGTGAAGAGCGAGAGAGTCGAAGCGGGTTGAGATTGTGAGAGATTTGGAGGCCTGCAGACGGTGATAGAGAGGGAGAAAGCGGTGGGAGTATAGTGAGTGTAGTGGTCCGAGAGAGAGTTTGGAAGTGAGGTAGAGAGAGTGTGAGATGGGGCGAGGGAGAGTGAGAGAGTGTGAAGTATTTAAGGAGACGGAGAGATAGAGAGAGAGTGGGGACGCGGGAGAGAGTGTGTGGGAATGTGATCGAGAGACAGAGGGAGGCGGGAGAGAGAGAGTGGGTGGGTTGGAGAGAGAGAGATAAAATTGGAGAGTTTAGAGAAGGATAGAGTGGGAGAAGAGTAGAGAGACACTGCCTGATAGAAAGACAAAGAGTGGGAGACAGACAACAAGCCGCGACAGAGAGGAGAAGGCGTTTGAGCAGAGAGAGAGGTAGAGATGGAGAAAGTGAGTGGGAGGGAGTACAGAGAGAGACATAGAGAGGGAGAGAGAGTCGTTGGGGTGTAGCTAGAAAGGGAGGATTGGGAGGGAAGTAGCGAGAGTGAGTCCAGGAGTAGAAATGGTTTAGAGAGAGAGAGGATGAGATGTAGCGAGAGACAATGGAGGAGGTGTATAGAGAGATTGGGAGGGAACAGCGAGAGAGTTGAAAGGGGTGATGAGTGTCAGAGTGGGAGAGGGTCGGCCGAGAGCGTACGATAGAGACCGACAGAGAGCAAGAAAGAGTATAGAGACAGAGAGGGAGGTGGTTGGAGAGAGAGTGGGGAGTAAGAGGGAGAGATCATGGAAGGGAGATAGAGAAACAGTGTGGGAGTGGGGACGAGGGAGAGTCGGGGGGTGCAGGGACAACGATTTGGAAGGAGAAAATTCAGAGAGAAATTGGGATGGGATAGAGAGAAAGACAATGCGGCGGGAGAGTGATGGTGAGCAGAGGAGTTGGAGACAAAGAGAGTGGAAGAGTTTTGAGGGAGAGAGTGTAGGAGGAGGGTAGATACAGTGTGAAAAACAGATACAGAAAAAGGGAAAGAGAGAGTCGAAGGCGGTTGCAGAGAGAGAGAGAGTGGGAACGAGTGCTTCAAGTGTAGGCAGAAAGACAGAGAGAGAGGGAGGGGTGTGGAGACAGAGAGCTGGAGTGAGAATTGAGTAGAGAGACGCAGAGAGTGATGGGGATCGTGTGAAAGAGTGAGTAGGTGGAGGTAGATAGTGGGACGGTGGTAGAGAATGGGAGAGGGGGTCGAGAGAAAGACGTCGGATCAGAGAGATTGATAGTTGCAGAGAGCGAGAGAGGTACAGGGAGCAGAGAGAGTGGGAGAGTGTGGAAGGGCTACAGAGTTAGAGAACGTAGGAACAGAGCAGAGGGAAAGATACAGAGAGAGAATATGGGACGGGGTAGAGAGTGTGGGAAGGGGAAGAGAGAGAGAGGGTGGTATATACATATCGAAAAAGAACGTGAGTGTGAGGGGCAGAGGGAGATTAGGAGGGGTGCACAGAGAGAGCGATAGAGAGGTTGGTGGGGGTAGAGACAGATGGGTGTGGCTAGAGAAAGAGTGGAAAAGGGGTCGAAAGACATTGAGAGAGTGGCAGAGACATAATGGGAGAGTGGGAAGGGTCAGAGAGAAAGTGGGAGGGAGTAGATAGACAGATGGATGGGGAGAGAGAGAGTGTGTGGTGGTGGAGAGAGAGAGAGGGAGGGTTTGAGAGAGCGCGAGTGGGAGGATGGTAGAGAGAGACTGCGAGGCGGGAGAGAGAGAATGGGTGGTGTGTAGAGAGAGAGGATGGGAGAGTTCAGAGGTAGAGACAGTGTGGGGAGGATAGAGAGTGACAGATAGAGAGACAGATAGAGATAGAAAGAAATCGAGAGAGAGAGTAGAGGGTTTTGCAGAGAGAAAGAGACAGAGAGGAAGTGTCGGAGGGAGTATAATGAGGGATAGAGAGCGAGAGACTGCTTGGGATGAAGAGAGAAAGAGAGAGTGAGATTGACAGTGGGAGTGGGGCAGACAGAGAGTGAGAAGGGGTAAACAGAGAGAGAGTCTTTAGGCTGTAGTGACAGAGTCGGAAGGAATAGAGACAGAGTGGGAAATGGTATTGAGTGACAGAGAGTGTGAGGGAGTAGAGAGGCGAAAGGGATAGAGTAGAGACAGAGAGAATGGGAGGGGTTTAGAGACAAAGAGAGCGGGAGAGAGTGGAGAGAGAGAGAGACAAAGACAGGGACAGTCAGAGAGAGTCAGAGAGAGTCAGAGAGAGGGAGAAGGACAGAGTAGGAGGTTGGTAGCGAAAGAAAGAGAGCGACAGAGTGTGAGAACGGAGAGGAAAATAGAGAGACAAGGAGAGTAGAGAAAGAGGGAGTGGAAGGGGAAGAGAGAGAGTGAGGGGGTTAGAGAGACAGCATGGAAAGTGAAAGAGAACAAGAGTGCGGGAGTGAGGTAGAGAGAGTGGGAGTAGGGCAGAAAGAGAGAGATTGGGAGAGGACTAAAGACAGACAGAGGGAGAGGGCGGGTGGGGTTAAACAGAAAGTGAGGGAGGCGGGAGAGAAGGTGTAAATATGGATGGAGATAGAGAGATAGTTGGAGGGTGTTCCGTGACAGAGTGAGAGGAGGGTATGGAAAGTGTGACTGACAGAGACACGGAGAAAGAGAGAGAGACGAAGGGGTTTGAAGAAAGCGAGCGACAGAGAGAGTGGGAGGGCAGTAAAGACAGTGAGAGGGAGACCGAGAGGGCCGAGATGAGGGGGTAGAGAGAGAGACGGAAGTGAGCGAGTAAGAGAGAGAAGAGGAGTGAGGAGGTAGAGAGAGGGAGGAGAAAAGAAACAGAGTGGGAGGGGACAGCGGGAGTATTGGGGGAGTTTGGGAAAAGAGAGAATGTGGTCGGGAAAGAGATAAGGAAGGGTTATAGAGGGCGAAAGTGGTACGGCATAGCGAGAGACAGTGGGAGGGAAGTTGAGAGAGAGAGAGAGAGTGGACAGTAGAAAAAGAGAGAGTCGGATGCGGGTAGAAAGAGTGCAGTTATAGAGAGAAGGGTGAAGTGTAGAGAGGTGTGAGAGAGGTAGAGTAGGGGAGAGAGGGAGGGGGGGAGGGCAAGACAGTGAGAGTGGGGGAAGTGAGGGAGTGAGTAGGTGTTAGAGGGAGAGAGAGTGATAGAGGTTGGGTGTGCAGCGAGAGAAAAAGTGGGAAGTGAGTAGAGATTGTGGGGGGAAGCTAGATAAAGAGTGGAAAGAGAGAGAGAGGGATGGGAGTAGAGAGAGAGTAGGAGGGGATTAGGGACAGAGTGGAGGGTCTTAGAAAGAGTGGGACAGAGAGGAGGGGTTAGAGAGAAAGTGTAGGAGGGGGTAAAACGAGATTCGGTGAGAGAAAGAGAGAGACAGGGAGGGATGTAGAGAGAAAGATAAAGACAACGACTGAGGGGGGAAGAGAGAGAGAATGAAGGGGTGGAGAAAGAGTGGGATGAGTTTAGAGACAGAGTGACAGCAGCGTACATCGTGAGTGAGTTTTTGGGCTAGGACAGGGAGAGTGGGAAGGTGTTAGAGAGAGAGAGAGAGAGAGTGACGGGAGAGTGAAAGAGAGAATGAGGGGAGTGATAGAGAGAAGGTGGGTAGAGAGTAAGAGGGAGATACAGTGGATACTGAAAATGTGTTGCTGGAAAAGCGCAGCAGGTCAGGCAGCATCCCAGGAGCAGGAGAATCGACGTTTCAGGCATGAGCCCTTCTTCAGGAATTCCTGAAAAAGGGCTCATGCCCGAAACGTCGAAACTTCTGCTCCTTGGATGCTGCCTGACCTGCTGCACTTTGCCAGCAACACATTTTCAGCTCTGATCTCCAGCATCTGCAGTCCTCACTTTCTCCTCAGAGATACAGTGGGATCGAGTAGAGACGGAGGGAGAGAGTCAGTGGGAGGCTGTAGTGAGAGAGTCGGAGGGTGTAAAGAGAGAGAGAGCGGGAAGGCAATAGAGAGAGAGAATGGGAGGAGGGTAGAGAGAAAGAAAGTGGAAGAACCAGAGAGAGAGTGGGAGGTGGGAATGGAGAGAGAGAGTGGGAGGTGTGTAGAGAGAGACAGGCAGAGAGAATGATAGGGAGAGACAGACAGTGAGAGAAACAGAAACAGAGAGCAAGAGAGACTGGGAGGTGTGTAGAGAGAGGCAGGCAGAGAGTGGGATGAGGAAGAGATAGAGTTCGAGTGGGATAGAGAGAGTGGGAGGAGTTTTAAGAGAGGGAGGGAGGGATATAGAGAGAGACAAAGAGAGAGAGAGTGACGCAGATTGAGAGACTGAAAAAGGGTAGGGAACGGAAGAGACAGTAGGAAGGGGGTACAGAGAGAAGGATTGGGAAGGTCTTAGAGAGACAGTGTGGGAGTCCCGTAGACAGAGAGACAGAAAGAGAGAGGCAGACGGGAGAGAGAGAGTGGGAGACAGGTGGAGAGAGAGAATAAGAGGAAGGTAGAGGTAGCGAGAGACAGAGAGTGTGGAAGGCTGTGAAGTCAGAGTAGACAGGCGAAGAGAGAGAGAGTGGGAGGCAAGTAGAGAGAGTCGGAATTGGAGAGAGAGAGAGAGTGCAAGTTGTGTAGAGAGAGAGAGTGGGAGGGGTAGGGAGAGAGAATGTGCAGTTGGTGAAGAGAGAGGAACAGGAGGACGATTTTGAGAGAGAGAGTCGGAGGGTAGAGAGAGAGTTATTGACAGAAAGACAGACAGAGTGCGAGAGACAGACAGCGAAGGAGATTGCAAGTAGTTTGCAGAGAGAGGGAGACAGAAAGAGAAAGAGTGGGAGAGGAGTCGAGAGAGTGGAAGAGTTTGATGTGTTTAGAGAGAGAGAGGAAGAGGGGTAGAGAGAGGGGGACGTGGGATAGATAGAATTTGCAGGTGGAGGTGGAGAATGAGAGAGAATGGGAGAGTTTAGAGATGTAGACATTAGGAGGAGGGTGGAGAGACAGTGACTGACAGAGAGAAATGGAGAGAGCGAAACAGACAGACAGATAGTGAGTGGGAGTGGAAGGCATTTGCAGAGAGAGAAATAGAGAGTGGGTCGGAATACCAAGAGTGAGTGCGGGAGTAGCAGTGGGCTCGAGAGAGAATAGGAAGGCGTGTCGCGAGAGACAATGGAGTAGGTGTAGAGAGAGAGTCTGAGGGCGTAGCTAGAGAGTGTGAAGGAGCAGAGAGTAATAAAGATAAAGATAGATCTAGAGACAGCAAACGAGAGTGGGAGGAAGGTAGACAGAGAATGAGGCATGGAAAGATAGATCCGGACGAAGGAGACAGTGCAGACGGGAGGGGACGAGAGAGAGAGAGCGGGACGTGGTTAGAGAGAGAGAGGGAGGGGGTTGAGAGAGCACGGAAGGGGGAAAGAAAGAGACAGTGTGGGAGTGGGATCGAGACAGAGAGGGGTGGGGTAGAGAGAGAGATTGGGGAGTTGTAAAGAGAGAGAGGGAGAATGCGTTGGGTTTGAGGGAAGGAGACGGAAGCGGGGGAATTAGGGTGTGGGTGGGGTGGAGACAAAAATTGTGGGATGGTTTAGAGAGAGAGAGACTGGGAAGAGGTTACATACAGAGTAACGAACAGAGAGACAGACAGAGAAAAAGAGTGAGTGGAAGATGTTTGTAGAGAGAGATAGACAGAGAGAGAGTGAGAGGGAGAGCTTGAGGAGTAGACAGAAAAACAGAGAGAGAGGGAAAGGAGTAGAGAAGAGAGCGGGAGTGGGAACGGCATAGGAAGAGGTAGGGAGTGATGGTTAGTGGGGGTGACAGTTAGTGGTGGAGGTGGAGAGAAGGTGCGAATGGTGTACAGAGAGAGAGATGCTCGAGAGAGAGCAGAACGGTGGCAGAGTGAAAGACTGAGCGAGGTGGAGGGAGGGCGAGTGTGTAGAGAGAGAGACGAAGGGGGTAGCGAGAGTGGGATTTTCAGGGAGCGAGAGAGTTGAAGGGGTAGAGAGAGGGAAGGAGAGTGTGGAAGTGCTGTAGATTAAGTGAACGTGGGAGTAGTTTAGAGTGAAAAAGGCAGAGAGTGAATGGGGGTAGAGGGAGAGTGCGGATTGGGATGAGTGGGCGACGTGGCATATACATATAGAGAAAGTGAGGGAGGGAGCACTGTCGAGAGAGAAAGAGGAAGCGGGAAGACACTGTGAGAGATTAGGAGGAGTGCACAGAGAGAGGGACAGAAATAGTGGTGAGGGTAGTCAGAGTGGTGGGGTAGAGAAAGGGTTGAAGTGAAGTCATCACAGCTTGATAACCTGAGAATGACTCTTTCAATATGATCTTCAAAAATAGCAGGACGGTTTGAAGAACTTATTGGCTTCTTGTTCCTATTTGCTTTGGGATTGCGAGGACCATGTGTCGGTTTACAATGAGATACCCGGAATATGGGCTGCGTGGTTATTAATAAAGATCTAACGGAACGTATTACCAACATTGAAGTCTTCATGCTGAGTACTGAGTGAAATCAGATGATAATTGAAACATTTTTTGATCCTTGTCCACTTTCACGTGTTTTCTATGAACAGACCCAATTGTTGCACGCAGGTGGATTGAAGTAGGAATTGCCAACTCATGAAATTGTATTGAGGAATTGTTGTAATGAGAATATAGCTAATATTGAGAACTGTTTTCTCTTTGTTTCACTTGAAGGTGTTCAACAGAAACACAAGTAGATACTCCAGATACAAGCTAAAAAGCTGAGTGGACACTACCCTAAGAAAGGAGAAGATGTGTTTCCAGCTTTTTGATCGGTATGCTCAGTTAATGTTCATCACCAATGTATGATATTAGACTTTTCGAGACGATGAACTTCGGGTAAGAGGCTGAGACCATGAAGAGTGGAGAGAGAAACATCCCTGGATAGAACTAGAAAAAATACAAACTGATCAGTTGCTCCAGAGCAATGTTTTCATCCCAGAGAACTTCCACATCTGGGAGTATGGTAGCAGTGAATATTGGACCATGGAACTGGAGAATAAACAATGGTAGGAGAGACTGTATGTGATTGGGACACTGGGAAAATATACCCAAATTTTAATTTGTTTTCCATTTAAATTTCAGGATTTGAATGTTAGTCACTATGGAATAAACCTGAGGATCCTGATGCTGGAACGGTATCCTTACTTTGAGAATGTTATTGGAGAGGTCTGGAAGAACCCAGAGGAATTGCTCTTTATAGTTGATGGTTTGGAAGAAATCAAAAACAGTATTTATATTTCTGATGTTCTGAAAAATAGACCCTCAATTCATGTGCACTGATCTTGAATGCTGGAGTGACAGTGTCATACCCTGTGTGTACAGTTCAATCCAGCACAAGCTGCTCCAGGGATCTTCTGTGCGAGTGGTCAGCAGTCCCTGACCGGAATGAATATTTCATCGGAATTATTGAAGATCAGATGATGGCAGCAGCTGTTTTGAAATACGTGAAGGAGATACGTGATGGGCGGTACGGTGGCACAGTGGTTAGCACTGCTGCCTCACAGCGCCAGAGACCTGGGTTCAACTTCCGCCTCAGGTGACTGACTGTGTGAAGTTTGCACGTTCTCCCCGTGTCTGTGTGGGTTTCCTCCGGGTGCTCCGGTTTCCTCCCACAGTCCAAAGATGTGCAGGTCAGGTGAATTGGTCATGCTAAATTGCCCGTAGTGTTAGGTAAGGGGTAAATGTAGGGGTATGGGTGGGTTGCGCTTCGGCGGGTTCGGTGTGGACTTGTTGGGCCGAAGGGCCTTTTTCCACACTGTAATCTAATCTAATCAAACAAGGTCTAATATACCATGGGCTACGACCCTTCGCACTACTGGATCCTCGGTCTGTTATTGAGTCCCTTTTTCACAGAACAATACCGAAAAGTACAACAACTTCCGAAGACCATCATCCAACTATATTCTGACTATAGTTTCAACATTTTGGAAAACCATGGCTGAGAGATTGAAGACCCCTGTGCTGTATTACTGAAGCTTGGTGAGATGGCTTTCGCAGGATTCCGAAGAGGAAGGTTGTATTCAGGAATGAACTTCCTGTCTAGTTTCCTAATGGAGCTATTGGAGAGAGATTCAACTGTGCACTGTGTGGTTTACACGCTCCCACACGTCGCCAGCCAAGAGTTTGCCGCTGCACTCACACAATGCCAGACCTCAGACCCCAGGGACATTGGGAAGCTCCGCAGTGAAGCACTTGGGAAGGAAAAGGAGATTGATGGATTGAGGCTGGCTCCTGGTGAAACTGTGGAATGTCAGTGAATTCAATGACACAAATAAACACAGCGATGTAGAAGGCAATTCTGAAGGATTCCAAAATCTGGCCCCCGAATGCCAAGTATTGAGGTAATGCTATGTTGGTTCTGAAATCCTTTCTGAATCATCTCCAGTAAAATAATATCCTTCCTGTAGCAAGGTCACCAGAACTGCCAGATGGAAGGATGATGTTGTCTCATTTTAACGGAGGTTGGAATTTACGAAGTAACAGAAATAGAGCAAATTTTGCAGTCACGATTATTTCATATCTTGGAGAGTATTTCTGATAAGGGATTTAGAGTGAACTAAGGGGGATTGAGAGGTTTTACAGGTGGTGGTACATTTGTATAGATCTTCTGAGCTGAGATGAATGCTGGGATCTTTTGCAAGATCTGAAGCATGGACTTTGGTGTGAATTTTCCATGAATTTTGAACTTGTTAAAGTGTAATTTCCCTTCTACACATGACTCTCTGTAACTCTGGGCGAGAGAAGAAGGGTTCTGCCAATTCTGACGAATTGACTTGATTAGTTCTCCATCAAAAAGATAGTATGAAGCCTAGTGTTAACTCCTGTGAGATTGGAAAACTGAATTCACAGTCATGACATGAACACGCTCTTGCCACCAAATCTTGGAATCATGGAATCATGCAACATGGAAACAACAGAACCTTCTTTCCAATTGATCCTCGCTGACCAGGTTTCCCAAACTAAACTAGTTTGTCTGCAGTGATTTATATCCCTCTGAACCTTTGCGATTCACATACCTGTCCAGGGAGCTTCCTCTGGCTGTTCATTCTGCATACAAACCACCCTCTGTGGAAAATGTTGCCCTACACGTTCCACCTCCTCACCCCGCAATGTCTCGGTCTCTGCTCGAAACACTAACCAGTTCTCCACCATTAATGGATCAAATCATGCCCTCCTTTATTGCACAAAAATGCAATAAACTCCATCTGCCGCTCCTCAGCCTATTTTCCCAATTGGTCACGATCGCTTTGTAATTTCAGCTAACCTCCTTCGCTATTGAGCACACTAACAAAGAGATTGGTGTCAGGAAGTGGCTGTGCACTATTTCCGAAGCACTAGCATGGACACTGGTATCAACAGGACAAGGAAATGGCGAAGGGGTGTGGAGCATGAAAGATATCGGCGTCTGTGAGCTTATACATGCAATTGCCTGAAATGGAACAGGAGAAAGTGAAGGCAGGAGAAAGGTACCACAGAAGGTCCACCAAACAAAGGGCATTTGTGGAAACTGAAAAAAGGTGAATGAATTTACTCCATATACAGCTGATTGAAGTGGATGGATTAAAGTCAGTCATGACAGTCCTGGCTGTCGCAAGGCAGCTGAGTAAGACTGGAACAAAACCGAATTCACAAAGGCAGCATCACCAGGGCGTCCTACACCAACACGATTAAAACGGGGATGCTCCAGTGTTTACACCCAGCAGCCACACAAACACTCCTGACAACAGCACACGGGCTAGCAGCAGGAACAGTGTTTTTTTTTCATTTCCTGATCAGAACTGTTCTTTAAGAGAGGAATTCCAGCAGGACTGGGTGAATGAGCAGCAATGGATTAAGTCCAAATAGGGCTCTGGGACCCACCAGAGATGGTTGAAGGAAGCTGAAATGGATATTTACTGTTGGATCCTTCTCAGGGAAGATCCCAAGCACTGATAATTTTATTCAACTCCTTTTCTCTGAGCTTCACATTAGTTAGAGGTATTTCAACGTGGGAGTTGAACCTTAACACAAACACACAAAACTAACCCTCAGTCTGACTGCATCCCTTCATCAGTCTTGAATAGCCCTTGAACTGAGTATCTCATGACCCAAACTGACTAATTTTGACTTACCTCTGGAACCTGCCACGCTCTGCATCCATCATCCTCCTAACATGCCACTCTAGCCACTTACCTCACCCATATGCCTACCTGGCCCATTTATGAATTCATTCACAAGATGAGAGCATTTATCGCCCATCCCGAGTTGCCCTCTGGAGGTTAGTAGTGTTCTGTCTTTTTGAACAGTTGCAGTCCATCCATTCATTCACTCACTGATTCAGTCATTCATTCAGGCACGCACACACCCACACGCCACACACCAGAACGGGTTAAGTCTTCTGCTTCCTTTGGGCCTACAGCATACAACAAAGATATCCAAGGGATGCTACACTTCTCACTTCTCAAGAAGCCAGACTGAAAAGACATTGCTTTGGAAAAGATCGAAGTATTTAATAAATGCCAAATGAGTTCATTTGCAAAAGAAGAAAAGGTGAAGTGAGGTAAAAGTTCTTCACTGAGCAAATAGATGGTGTATGGAATGTGATGTCTGGGAATATGGTGGAGGCAGGTTCAATCGAGGCATTCAACAAGGCACTGGATGATCACTTGGATATAAATGATGTGAAATGATATGGGGAGAGAAAAGCAAGAGATTAACACGAGTAATGATGCTCATTTAAAAGGCAGTGCAAATGGTCTCTTTCTGCACTTTTGCACTTCTGTGATTCTGCGTGATATCAGACCTCACCACAGCATAAGAGCAGTGATAGTGAATTGACAGCCAGTTCACTTTGTTCTTGTTTCTCTGTTCCATTGCCTTGGGAAACGGAAATCCCATTGAAAGTGAAATTGGGTGATGTATATCTCCAGTAATGGGTCTTCAGTGAAATATCATTGTTACGTGCATTTATTATTTGCAGAAGAACGTTCCAATCTGTCCTGTTGGATTGTATTTTTACATCAAAGAGGCTCTCAGTTGACTTCTTCATGTTTCTTGTAATATTCGACACATGCATTTTGCATAAAATTTTGTTTTGACTAAATGAGATTCTTGCTACTTTTGTTTAGTTTCCAGAGCAATGACCCGGGAGATTCATGAATAAATTTACATCTGTAGGTCCGAGGAAACCAAACTGCACAATACAGGGACTGGAATAAGTAGCAGAATGCCAGCTGATTATAATGACTAGGTGTCTAACACTGTACACGTAATAAAAAGTGTACAAGTTTAAGTGTATCAGAAATGATATTAATACCAAACAGTGGAAGTGAAATTGAACAAGAGTGGAGAGGTAAAACAGATGGCATCATATTTGCCAGCTCTTGCAGGCGCATCCAGTAATCAAATCTCTGAATTGATTGAAACTAAAATCCGGCTGAACAAGGTACGGAAGAACCGGGCAATCTCCTGTATTCTGTGTCTGTACCAGTGAAAGGACTGTGTAGGACTGAGGAGCACAAACCGTAAAATACACACACTGCAGGAAGTAACAGGCTTTGTGGCATTGCATTTGACGTTGTCTGACAATGTACTGTATCGGTAACAATTAAAAAGCACTGCATGTTATTAATATCAATAACACTTTATTTACAGTATTCAGTGAGAATGAAAAATACGGTACATTACAATTGGCAAAACTACTACAGTAATAGTATTGTTAAATATGGGTCATTTTTGTTAGAATTGATCGTACAAATATACTCCGATCAGTAACATTGTTCTTTATACTGTAAATACTGTACATACCTGCAGTATCCTTGTCCAGACTGAATCTTACCCATGTTATCTTTTCTGCTTTCAATTATTTCATTTGTTTGATCCAATTTCTGGCATGAATGGTGTCAGTATCCGATTCTGGGACCTCTGACCTCATCTCTGCTCTCAGTGCATATTGCTCAGTGATGGATCTGACCCAAATGGTGATACATTGTGTCATTTGGGAGTAAAACATCTCTCTGTGGCTGTGGGGATTGCAACCCGTAAAATATAGATTCTGAAGTAAGTGCCAGATTATGAGAGAGTGTGGTTATAAGAACTGATTATCTGGCACTGTGATGACGACTGACAGTTGCTATTTCATTAAAAACACTACATTATTTTTCGTCCCAGTAATGACTTATTCGTTAAACTGCCCACTATTTATAATAGCGATTGTATAATGTGAAAGTAAGTACTTAGCCAGCAGAATCATTAGTGGCATTAAACACTACGACAATTTGTATCAGCAAAACTGTCAATAATAAAGGTTTTGTACATTTTTCTTAATGTGTAATAGGACTATTAATCAGCACTACGTTATTAGTAACAGAGCTTTCATGAATACCATAGTATTCCTGTCAGTAACAGTAATTAAAATATTTTAAATATTACATAATAAAGTGACATTGCACATTTTTGTGATCAGTGATAATGTTGTAACACATTATACATTGTATCACATTGTACATTATTAACACATAAGTCCATAAGAAATATGTAACTCATTATTTTATAAACTTCTATCAGGTCTCGTCTCAACCTATGATCCAGTGGAAAAAATAGAGCCTATCTAGACTTTCTTTGTAAATTAAACCTTCCATACTAGGCAGAATCCTGGTAAATCTCTCCAATTTAATAATATCTTTCCTATAACTGGGCGGCCAGAACCGGACACAGTATTCCAGAAGAGGCCTCATCTATGTTCTGCACAACGTTAACATGACTTCCGAAATAAGTAGTTGGCCATTCAGCCCCTTCAGCCTCCTCTGCCATTCAATGGGATTATGGCTGATCCAACATTTCCACTTTTCTGCCCTTTCTCCGACTGGTCATGAATCTTTCGATCTCAACCTTAAATACACAAATGGGGACATTTAGTAAGTTGCAGGGTGACACTAAAATTGGTGGCATAATAGCAGTGAAGAAGGATTTGTTAGATTACAAAGGGATGTTGATCAAATATGTCAATGGTCTGAAAATGGCAAATGGAGTTCAATCTGGGTTAATGTTAGGTACACCAAACAAGGGGTGGGCTTAGAATGAAATATAGGGCCTTGGGTAATATTGCAAAACACAGGGACATGGGGTGCATGTACATAAAGCTTTGAAGTTTACATCACATAGGTTGTTAAGAAATGCGTTTGGCAGGCTTGCCTTAATGAAGAGCCTTTTGAGGAGTTCGGAAGGCATGTAACGTTGTCCAGAACATTGATGAGGCATCTTCCGGAACACTGGGGCCGGTTCTAGTCGCCCAGTCATAGGAAGGATATTATTAAGCTGGAGAGGGTTAAGATGTGATTTTTCCAGGATGCTGCAGAGTATGGGAGGTTTGAGTTATAAAGAAAGACTGGATCGGCTTGGATTTTTCCCACTAGATCACAGGAGGTTGAGAAGTGACCTGATAATGCGTTAATTTTGTAGGTATTTTTCAGAGGATGGGAGATTTCGAGACTCGGGTGCATATTTTTAAGGTGAGAAGAGAGATTTTATCAAGACTGAAGACAATTATTTTCCCAGAGTGGGTGGTTTGCATGTGGAATTAATTTCCTGAGGAAATGCTGGTTGTTGTTACAATTCCAAAGTTTCAAAGACATTTGGATGGGTAGATGACAGGAAAGGATTGGAGGGATATGGACCAGGAGCATGAAGGTGGGGCTATTGTAGTTTGGGATTATGTTTGGCATGGACTGGTCGGACTGAAGTGTCTGTTTCCATGCTGGCTGACTCAACAATTCTGCCCCACAGCTCTCTATGACATGGAATTCCAAAGACAACGCTCAGATTGGAAAATTCTCCTCGACCCTGTCTTAGCAAAAAGAGCCCTATTATACGTCTATGTCCTCTGGTTCTAGACTTTCCCATGAAGGGAACCCTCCTCTCAGTACTTACTCTGTCCGGCCCGTTAGGAATCCTGTATATTTCAATGAGATCACCTCTCATTTATCTAAACTGCAGCAAGTAGTGTCCCAGCCTGTTAAACCTTTGTTCCTAAGGCAATCTCTCCATACTACAGGTCATCCAAGTGAATCTTCTCTGAACTGCATCCAATGAAATGAAACTTTTACCTAAATAAAAAACAGCAAATCTGCTCACAGCACTCCCGATGTGGTCTCACCAGTATCTTGTGCGACTGCAGTAAGACTTCCTGACTCTTGTCCTCCAAGCAACTTGAAATTAGATCAAACATTCCATTAGCATTATCTACTGCACCCTGTCTGCAAGCTTTGTGTTTCCTGCAAAGGTTCCCCTCAGTTTTTGTGTTGCAGCTTTCTGCACCTTTCCCGTATTTAAATAAGACTGATCTATTTTTTCGCTTCCAAATGAACACTTTTATTTGTATCAGAGCGCTCATGTCGAATTTCACGTCTACTTCATTTTAATTTCAATTTTCCATTTTCCACCTCTCTCCATCTCTACACTCAAGCCCGACAAATACTTGCCCCTCATATTCTGGTGCTCATGACCTTGTTTCCGCTCTCACTACAAATCAGTCACTAACATTTCTGAAGCTGAGCAATAATAAACTGGGAGGTTCAGGAGTGGAACTATTGACCCCAAACTGAAAAATACAGACATGTTGGTGGTGGCGGGGGGGGGGGGGGGGGGGGGAAGGAAAAAAGTTCTAGACGTTTATTCATAACAACGAAATGGCTACAACTGTAGATTAAAACTTGAGCCATATCATTAGCATCATTGAACCTGTTACTAATATAACTAGTAAGAGACTACTGCAAAAAATGATGCCATTCAGAAATTGTGCCTGATTTTCTCACAAACACCTGCATAGTTTTATTTGTCCCTTGTCTCGCTTTTCAGGAAATAATCCCTTGTCGTCTTGGATGCCTGAGTTGAATCAATCTCAATCCACTCTCAGGCAGAACATACCCGATCCTACCCATTTAATGCAGGAAATAACTTCCTCATGTTACCATTGCTTCTTTTACCAATTACCTTAAATAAATTGCTTGCTGGTTCCCAATTCTTTCACCAATGCGAACATTTCTACCCAATGTACTCTGAGTTAATGGATGCCCGACGTTCTGAAAATATTTTATGCCATCTACTTAATTTTAGAACTGGTTACCTTCACTATGCACAGAATAATCAAGAAAATTGAAATATTCCTCTGAATTCAATCTGATGGCATTTAAGGAAGGTATTGATGTAACCATCGTTACTTTGACTTGGCCCTCAATGTTGACGTTTCTAAGTTCTTTACTGTTGGTAATGTAGAAGCTTTCTGCACTTAATCAAATATTAACTCATTTTGATTTTAGCACTTTGAGGATAGAGAACTAAAGCACTTTCTGTAAGTGGGACAGAGGGCTAAATATCAATCTCAGCACATGTTTCTGTAACCTTGTGCACTTGATTGACACCTACAAGCATCCCCAGTCCCTCTATCTCCAATGCTCGGTAGCAGCAGTGTGTATTATCTACAAGATGCACCGCAGAAATTCATCAAAGATCTTTCATCAGTATCTTCTCAATCCATAACCACTTCCATCTAGAAGGACAAGGCCTGCAGGTACAGAGGAGTGCCACCCCTGCGAATTCCCCTACAAACTATTCACCATCCTGAGTAGGAAATATCACTGTCAGTGAGTACGAATACTGGAATTTCCTCCCGAAGGCATTGTGGGTCAATCCACAATGGACAGTTAGACAGCAGCGGTTCAAGAAGCTCATCCCACCTCTTGAATTTGGCAAGTAGGAATGTGCAATGAATGCTGGCCCAGCCAGCGATGCTCGATTCCCATGAATGAAGAGAAATGAGAAAACCTCAATTGGCAATTGTGATTTATTGCTCTTGATGTCAGGGAAGGCACTGCTTGAGTTTTGATGGGATGCACACAGGCTTCTCATTGTCATCTATGTCATTCAGGAACTAGGCACATTCCATCTTCTTCCTGTCTCCAGTTTACTGGAACAGAATATCCCATATTTTACAGTTACATCTGTGTCAGAAATACTGCTGTTAATAAACTTTGGCTCTTGTTCTTTTTGTCTCCCCCAGACTCCGTACTGCTGCCTTCTCTGTGTTTTGTGCTCGGAATCTTGCTCTCACTGTCAGAGAAAAAACAGTCACTGATGGAGTTGTCCATCTGATTAAACATCTTAAACAAAAATTCTGTCCCCTCATTACTCCAGGAAAGTCCTGCAGTTTACTCCTGTGGACACATTTGCTTGTGCAGTTACCAAGGATGTTGTGCTCACTGTTCAATTCACAAGCTTATCCTTTCTTTCTCTCTCCATGGAGCTGCTCGATTGTGGAGTCTGATTCCTGGAAAGCAGAAGCCCAGACATATCCAAAGCAGGGATGTCACTCTGAGTGAATCCAGAGATAGTGGATGTTGTTGGCAGAGGAGTCCCTCTCAGCTGAAAGGCACAGTCCCCTTTTACTCATGCACAGATTCGTCTCTCAGCAGGCATACGGGGAACTGGTATCTGAACCTCCAGTGTACAAACTGTAGCATCTGCAAGCCATTAAGTGAGTGTTTATGAGCTGCTTTAGTATTAGATATACAACATAGATTAGTTTCAATATTTTTCTATATTTATTATTGAGCGCTAACACCAGTCTTCCCATTATTCACATTTCATTTCCATCTCTTTAGATTCTGTTTAATTTTCGGCGTGTTGCAGATTGTGGGGAAATTAGTTCACTCCAAATGATGAAAAAAGAGAGGCTTAAACTCACTCCGATCCAGACTGAGGGGGACTGTGCCAATCTTGGAAGTTATAAGCATCACTGCGGTCATCACGTGAACATTTTTGTTTGATTCTGCACCCCATCCGCACATCTTTCAACCCGCTGTGCTCAAGGTTGAAATTCTATTAATCATTTCCCAGATTCCACTCGAGCTAAGGGAGGGCCATCTCTCATTATGAGGTCAGAGGGTCACGAAACACAGGGGCCCGGTCTCACAGTGTGGTTTCTACAGGATATCTCTGCCTCAATGCTTCCTGCTGGGGACATGCACAGGCACGAAGGAGCCAGAGTGGGACTCTGTCTGGGCTGTAATGGAACAGTGACAATTACATTCAATATTCATGGGTCTGTGGGGTACATTACTCCAGGAAGCTGGACGTTCAGATACCAGTTCCCCGTACGCCTGCTGAGAGACGAATCTGTGCAGGAGTGAAAGGGGACTGTGCCTTTCAGCTGAGAGGGACTCCTCTGCCAACAACATCCACTCTCTCTGGATTCGCTCAGAGTGACAGCCCTGCTTTGGATATTCCTGGGCTTCTGCTTTCCAGGAATCAGACTCCACAATCGAACAGCTCCATGGAGAGAGAAAGAAAGGATAAGCTTGTGAATACAACAGTGAGCACAACATCCATGGTGACTGCACAAACAAATGTTCCACAGGAGTAAACTGCAGGACTTTCCTGGGAGTAATTTCTCACTGAGTGACAGAACTTTCCTACCGGGCCCATATCCCTCCAAACCCTTCATATTTATGTACTCATCCAGATGCCTTTAAAATATTGCAATTGTACTAACATCCACCACTTCCTCTGGCAGCACATTCAACACACGCACCACCCTCTGTGTGATAACAAGTTTCCCCTTCGGTCTTTTTTTATTGTTCCCCTCTCACCTTAAACCTATGATCTCCAGTTCTGGACTCCTCACCCCCAGGGGAAAGACCTTGTCTATTTAGCCTATCCTTGCCATTCACTATTTTATAAACATCTATAAGGTCACACTTTCGCCTCAGACGCTCCAGGGAAAACCACCCCAGCCTTTCCAAACTGTCCGTATAGCTCTTACCCTCCAACCCTGGCCACATTCTTGTAAATCTATTCTGACTCCTTTCAAGTTTGACAATATCCTTCTGACAGGAAGTAGATCAGAACTGCACATAATTTTCCAAAAGTGGCCTAACCCACATCCAGTATATCTGCAAAATGACCTTCCAACTCCTATACTCAATATTCTGACTATTAATGGAAAGCATACCAAATGCCTTCTTCATTATCCTATCTATCTGCGACTCTACTTTTAAGGAGCTATGAACCTGCAGTGCAAGGTCTCTTTGTTCAGCAGCACTCTCTCGGACATTACCATTCAGTGTATAAGTCCTGCGAAGATTTGCTTTCCCAAAATGCAACATTTCTCATTTATCGAAATTAAACTCCATCTGACACTCCTCAAGCCATTGGCCATTTGATAAAGATCCCGTTGTAATCTGTAAACTTCTTTGCTGTCCACTGCACCTCCAATTTTGGTATCATCTTCAAATTACTAACTATACGTTCTATGTTGACATCAAAAGTATTTATATAAATGATGAAACGTAGTGGACCCAGCAGAGATCTTTATAGCACTCCACTGTTCGCAGGCCTCAGTCTGAAAAAGAACCCTCCACCATCAGGTATTCTACCTTCAAACCAGTTATGTATCCAAATTGCTCGTTCTCAATGTATTCCATGAGATCAAACCTTGCTAACCAGTCTCCCATGGGGAACCTTGTCAAACCCCTTACTGAAGTCCAGATAGATCACGTCCACCGCTCTGCACTCATCAATCATCTTTGGGATTTCTTCAAAAACCTCACATAAATTCATGAGACATAATTTTACACGCACAAAGACAGGTTGACTATCCCTAATACATTCTTGCCTTTCCAAATATGTTTAAATCCTGTCCCTCAGGAATCCCTCCAACAACTTTCCTACCACCGAAGTGAAGCTCACTGATCTATAGTTCCCTGGATTATCTTTCCCACCTTTCTTAAATAGTGGTATCACGATAACCAACTCCAGTCTTACGGCAACTCACCTGTGACTATTGATAAGACAATTATCTCAGCAAGGGGCCCAGTAATCATTTCCCTAGCTTCCCATAGAGTTCCATGGTACTCCTGATTGGGAGAAAGTGAGGACTGCAGATGCTGGAGATCAGAGCTGAAAAATGTGTTGCTGGAAAAGCGCAGCAGGTCAGGCAGTATCCAAGGAGCAGGAGAATCGACGTTTCGGGCATAAGCCTTCCTGAAGAAGAGCTTATGCCTGAAACGAGGATTCGCTTGCTCCCTGGATATTGCCTGATCTGCTGCGCTTTTCCAGCAACACATTTTACACCTGATTGGGACCTGGGGATTTAATTATGTATATTAAACTCTACTTGCCATTTTTCTGCTCACTTGCCGAGCTGATCAAGGTCCTGTTGCATTTTCTATAATCTTCCACACTGTCCACGATACAACCCTATTTTAGTGTCATCAGTAAAACTGATTACTCATGCCTTGTACAGACTCATCAAAATCACTGATATAGATAACAAACAGCAATGGGCCTACCAATCCCGCCTGAGGGACTCCAATAGTCACAGGCCTGCAATCAGACAAGCATCCTTTGACTATTACCCTCTGCTTCCTACTGTCAAGTCAATTGTGTATCCAATTTGCCAGCTTGCCTGGGATTCCATGAGATACAACCTTCGAGAACAGCCTACCGTGTGCAACCTTTTCAAAGGCCATAAGGCTCTATTTCTGTTTCCCAGTTATCGTTTGTCCTTTGTGGGGATCACTTCAAAATTTCATCATCCCTTTGAATTCCACTTTATTCCCAATTTCCGAGTGTATCTCTCACTGTGACATGATTCAATTACTCAGCTTCATGATGCAATGCTGGATCTGAAACTGGTACATCCCCAGTCAGTGAACAATGTTGTTGTTACAACAAACACTGAAAAACGTTCCACACACTCCATCCAGAGTATGTTTGCTGCCATGCCCTTCTCAACCTTGCTGGTCACTTCATCAAAGAGCTCTAACAAATTTGTGATGCATGATCTTTCATCCACAAAGCCATGCTGACTGTTCCAAATCAAACCCTATCTTTTCAAATGCATGTACATCTTATCCCTCACATTCCAATCAAGTAATTCACGCACCATAGACGTTAGGTTTATTAGTCTATAGTTCTGAGGAACTTTGTGCCCTAGAATTAGTAATTTTCTTTTTATATTCCACCCAGAAATTAGAGAAAACATTGATGTAATATCTGTGCCATTTCTCCTGTTCTCCCATATCCCCAGGTTTGGAGGGAGGATGTTGATTGGGGGAGGTCTGTCGGTCTATAAACCCCGCCCCTCCCCCAGGCTATGTACAGGCGTGCCCCCAAATCCAGACACACCACGTCTTCGCGGCTCGGGGGGAATCCCGCGCGCGCACATTAGAACTCCCCGCCGTTGGCCACCAACCGCCGCACGTCGTGTGTGTGCCCGTCAGAACTACAATTCCCATGATGCCCCGCGGCCCGATCCTTCACCACACCAAGCTCACCGGCACTTATTGCGCAGGCGCTGTCTACCAGGGCAGAATGGGTATTGTCGACCACCCAGAGAGTTCTGTGGGAACTGAGTTGCTAAGGGACGTTTTGTGGAGAGAGAAACGGTTAATGTGTTGAGATTTATCTAACTCTTGTTCAGAACTGGAAAGGAGTTCCCGGAAAATTCCGGGGTTTGTGGTGTAGACCGAGGGGAACAGATGGTGAGAGTGCACAGAGCTAAAGAATATGCCTTTTTGTTGCATATTTGAGGCTGTTCCTGCACATATTTGCCCCTGATCATTTGCAGCCAGACATTTCACTGTATCGCTGTTTATCTCGGGCAGTGCTCCCTCTCAGGGTCAACTCATGGCAGTCTGCTTCTGGTCCCCAATTATTGCTTGCCCTTTGTGGGAACATTTTAAAACCTCGTCATTCCATCTTATTCCCAATTTCCTGGAGGACGTCTTACTGTGACAAAACTCATTTACTCAGCTTCATGATGCAATGTTGGATCTGAAACAGGTACATCCACAGTCAGTGAACAATGCTGTTATTCTAACAAACACTGACAAAAACATTCTACAAACTCCACTTCGGGATCACTCTTGCCAATGTGACTGACCCAGACTACATGAAGATTGAAGTCCCCCACAATCGCTTCCTTGCCTTTTCACAAATCCCATTAGTTTCTGTTTAAATCAGTGTCTAACGATGCAGTGCTGTGCGGCAGGCGCTAAACTGTTCTTCCCTTTGCAATTCCTGGCGCATCGTCATTCCAAATTGCTTTTCTACTGGCTTTATTTCATAACCTGAAGATAACAAATTTGTCAGTCTTGCTTTTGTTATTCCTAACTAAAATATTCCTCCCATCTCTATTCCCATTCTGCCTATCTGTTTGCAAAATGAGTACTCCAGAATATTTATGTCCCACCTTTGGTTCACGTTAATCAAGTCTCCCTGGTGATCAACTGCTGCGTGCTGGAGATGAGAGTCAAGATTAGGATGGTGCGGGAAAAGTACATGAGTTCAGGCAGCATCCGAGGAGCAGAAAATCGACATTTCGGGCATTTGCTCCTGCTCCTCGGATGCTGCCTGACCTGCTGTGCCTTTTCAGCACTACTCTTACCGTAGCTGCTGTCTCAGTCTGCCACTTTCTGTTGCAGCTGCTCTGAGATCCTGGGCCCGCATAATTTTCCACTTTTGAGAGAAGACCAGAAAGATGATGTAGCGCAGGCCAGGAATGGAGATTGGGATTTTCCAGATCTCCATGAGACTCAGGACCATTCCATCAATGTAATCCTCAGAAAGTCAGTTTGCTTTCTGAATCTATCTATTTCTGCATCTCCTGTAGCTGCTCGGAATTCCTAACTTAGCAGAATTTCCAACTCTTGTCTCACCTAGCACCACATTAAAGGCATTCACCGACCAGAAAAATGAAGGAGAGTGAGATCTGCAACTTCCCAGAAATCCTACAGGTAACTTCAGTTGTATTGGATAAAGTGGGGATGAATTAGAGGGCTCAAAGCTGTAGGCCCACAAATGTGACACTGCTAGAGGGCTGAAGTGGGAGCACAAAGGCTCCACTGTCATCCTGTCAAGAGAGGCCTGCTTTCACCACTACTTTACTGATTTGAACTAAGACAGCACATGCCAGAATTGAATACTGGGATGTTCACAGGCTGTTTTAATGAAGCTCCTTTCAACAGGTGAAAGCAGGCCACTTATGAGAGGCTGGTAATAAAGTTTGCTATCTTTTTATTCTATTCTGTTCTCTGTCTTCAACCCGGTATTTATGTCGTGTATTTTTGTCCTGTGTGTTTCATCTTTCAAACTTCTATAACAGACCCAATCTCTGTCACCTCCTCCAGTGCCGATTACTCTCCCTATCTCTGTACCTTGCACCAGTCTCTAAAACGTGACCTATCCCAGCAATCTCATCTTCCAGTCACGGTAATAGCAACTATCTTTCCCATCTCCTTCAGTCTCTGCAACCTCCTACAACTCTCCTCATCTGGGCACCCTCCTCCAGTCAATGCAACACTCCTTCCTCTCATCCTACAGCAACTCACTACTTCTGTAATCTCCTATCATTAATACAAACCTCCCGACATCCTTAAAGTTCTTCAACACAACATCCTCCCCTCCATGTGTAACTTGCTCCAGTCTCTACTACACTCATTATTCATGTGACCTCTTGAAACCACTTTGATCCTCCCCATGCCTGTCACCTCTTTCAGTCTCTACAATCTTCTCTATCTTTCACCTCCTCTCGTTGCTATAGCCTTCCCATTCTCTCGTTCCTCCAGTCATGACTAGCCTTCCTAATGCTGTCATCTCCTGCAGTCTCTAAAACTATCCATGCTCCTGTAACATTCTGTTGATTGCTGTAATCACCTCCAGTCCCTACAGCTGACTTTTTGTCACCTCCTTCAGTCCTCCATTGTCTGCAGCCCTCCATATCGTGAACCTCATCCAGTCTTGACAACCATCCCTATCTCTGTAATCGCCTGCAACCTTCCTATTGAAATAACCTTCTTCCATCCTTCCAATTAATACTAATTTACTAACTTCTTGCTATGCTCCATACTATGTCTGCTTCCTCTTCCTGTTCCTGCAACCTATGTGAACTCTGTAACCTTATCCGGTCTGTACCTTTGAATCTAATTGTCATACTGTATAGAAACAGGTCCTTGAATCCATGATGTCACTGTAGACAATCAGCAGCAAACTATATTAACCTCATTTCCCTGCACTTGGTGCATAAGCTTCTTAACTCTGGCGTTTTAATTCCGCATCCAGATGCTTCTTTAATGCTGTGAGAGCGTCTGCTTCCAAAACCCTCTCAGGCAACACGTTCCCTCGATCTACCATCCTCTGAGTGAATTAAAGTACATCTCAAAACTCCTCCAACTCATCTGCTCCTCACCTTAATCTTATGCCCTCTTGTCTATGACAGTATGCAATGTGGAAGAGATTCTCGTGATCTACTCTGTCTGTATGCCTCATAGGTTTGGAAACATCAATCAGATCCCTCGCTCAGCCTCCTCTCCGCCAGCAAAATAATCTCAGCTTATCAGTCACCCCTCATAAGCGAACCTTTCATCCAAGGTAACATCCCAATGAATCTCTTTTTCACTGTCTCCAATGCAATCATGATTTTCTGACATTGAGGCAAACAGATCTGGGAACAGTACTCCAGATGTTGTCTCACCAATGTTTGTAGAAAGCTTCCTTACTCATTCATTCCTGATAAAGAGCTCATGCTCGAAACGTCGACTCTCCTGCTCCTTGGATGCTGCCTGACCTGCAGTGCCTTTCCAGAACCACACTCTCGACACTTGATAATGAAGACAAGCCTCCCAGATGCCAGCTTTGTCAACCTGCACTTACCCCCTTCATGGATCTATAGACTTGGACGCCACAAACCCTTAGTCCTCCACAGGAATTAAGCATTCATTGTGTATGCCCTTAATTTCCATTTGCCAGTGCCCTGCCCAATTTGCCAGTTGATCAGTATCTGACTGGGACTAACCTCCTCACTATCAAGAGCACCACCGATTTTTGTGTCTTCTGCAAACTTGTGAATTCCACAGTCTGTATTCACACAGAGTCAGACAGTAATACAGCGTGGAAACAGGCCCTTCAGTCTAAACTAGGCCATGCTTACTGTGACGCCCACAAAGCTTATTCCAAGTGCCCACAATTCTTCCATATCCCTCTCAACTCGTCCCATTCCATGCACCTACAAAAATACATTTTTAAAAATATTGCTGTGGTACCCGCCTCAACCATTGCCTCTGGCAGCCCAGTCCATATACGCACCACGCTCTGTGTGACGAAGTTACCCTTCAGTTTCGTCGAAAACCTTTCCCCTCCCACCTTAAACCAATGCCCTCTAGTTTTCAGTTCACCATCCCTTGGAAAACAACTACATGCATTCATCCTATCTGTGCCCCTCGTGATTTTCTTCGCCTCAGTAAGGTCACTCCTCATTCTCTGACATTCCAAGGAATAAAGTCCTATACTGGCCAATCTCTCCCGATACCTCAGGCCTACTTGTCCTGGCTACATCCTCAGACCTTCTTTGCATTCTTAGCAATCTTCCAAGTCATTCATATAAACAACAAGCAGCAAGCATACCAGCGCTGAACAATGTGACAAACTGCTGGTCATAGACTGCGTTACGAAGACAACGCTGCAACAACATCCTTTGTCTCATATTTGTGAGCCAAGTTTGAATCCAGTTTGCCAACTGGTTTTGGATCCCTTGGCCCTTAATGTTTTGTACCAGCTTTCCATGTGGGACCTTGTCAAATGCCTGACTGAAGTTCATGTCAACCACATCAACTGCATTACCCTAATCAGTAGGTTGAGAAATGTTTTCAAAAACTGAATTAATTTAATCTTCCTCCTGTCCTGTCATCCCTCTGTTTCACTTTAACTCGTTCCTCCTACACTCCCTTCCTCAGTAAATTGTGTAATTCCTAAAATAGTTCTCGTCGATATGAACTTCTGTTCTTGCAATCCTCCATATGACTGTAAACTCTTACCATCCAGAGAAACCTTTATGAATCGAACATTTGTCGTTCATGACAGCATTCCCCATTCACTGTTAACTGCAGCATCCTGTAAAACTGTCCCTGTCTCTCTAAACCGCATCAAGCTTGTACGAATCTCCCGTTGGCTGCAAACTTCCCCTCAGTCTCCACAAAGCTGTCTGTCTGAATAATGTTGTCATGTCTCAACAACCCTCTTGATCACTGAAAGCTTCCCATCACGACAGCACTGGTTATCTCTGTAACCTCTTCCCAACTCCACAAACTTTGCTGGGTCTGTAACCACCTCTAATTCATACACACATCCTACCCCTGGAAGCTTTTTCAGTCTCTCAAATGTTCTGTTTCAGAATAACTTTATCGAGTCAATACAATCATTCCTATCTCTGCAAACACCTCTGCCAATACAAACTTCCCTATCCGTGTATTCACCTTCAGTTCCTACAAGTTTCCCAGTTACTAGTGGTGTGCCACAAGAATCTGTTTTGGGACCACTGCTGTTTACCAACTTATAAATGACTTGGACGCAGGCAAAGGTTAGTAAGTTGCAGATGACCCTAAAGTCGGTGGAGTGGTGGACAGTGTGGAAGAATGTTGCAGGGGGACTTGGATAAACTGCCGAAGTCGGCTTACGAGTTGGAAAATACAGTTCAATGCAGATAATTCCGAGATAGTTCAATGCCGGGTTGCTGAGGGACCAGAGCGCAAGGGGGCAGGGTAGGGGAGAGAGAGAGAGACAGACAGATAGCGAGTGAGAAACAGCGAAAGAGAGCAAGACAGTGTGTGAGAGACTGATAGAGAAACAGTAATAGAGGGAGCGAGAAATGAAAGAAAGAGAAAGACTCATAAAAAGATAGAGAGAGAGAATCAATGAGTGAGTGAGAGAGAAAGTGTGACAGAGAAAGACAGAGTGAGAAAGAATGGCAAAAGCAGAGACCTGGAGAGAGACAGTGGGAGAGAGAGGGACAGTGAAAGTGAAAGGTGGGGGGTTGAGAGAGTGAAAGAGATACAGATAGTGAGGTATAGATAGAAAGATGTCTTCAGAGACAATGAGAGTTAAAGAGAGAAAGAAAGGGAGCGACATAGAGATTGATAGAGAGACAGTGAAACAGAGAGTGAGAGAGAGACACTGAGGGAGACAGAGTCGGAGCAGGTAAAAAAAAGCAGGAGTGAGAGAGAGAGAGAGATTGGTAGAGTCAGTTGGAGAGAGAGAGAAAGACAGTATTAGGAGAGAAAGACAGTGAGAGACAACAAGATAGAGAAAGAGACACAGTGTGAGCGAGAGAGAGTGAAAGTGTGAGCGAAAAATCACAGAGAACAAGGCAGGCAGAGAGACAGTCAGACAGAGTTATGATGACAGTGACAGACAGGCAGTGAGTGATATAATGAATGAAAGAACAAGAGAGAGTGAGAGCGAGATAGTGAGAGTGGTAGTGCAACACAGAAAGAGAGAGAAGGTGTGAGGGAGATTGTATCAAATGGAGACAGGCACAGAGAGAGAGAGACAGAAAAGTTTCACTAACCTGAACCACGTCTTCTCTGAATTAATTACCGACTCTGCCCTTGAGCCCTCAATCGATTTCACTGTCGCTGCTGGCACACTCCTTCATTTGATTTGGCAAGACATTTATATATTGCAAAACAACCACCTTGGCCAGGCGAACCACGAACATCCAGCCAGCTCTTGTGTCAACAGAGTTCGAAAGCCAAGAGTAAAAGATAATTTAGATTGCAGTTGTATATTAAATTCCTTCTGACCCATTTGATGTCAAGAATCTGGTAACTGGTTGCAGATCACGCTAAACCAATACATTTGTTCATTGTTCATTCAATGGAAATAAGATGCCTCTGTATAAGTACTTATCAAAAGGCAAGTATTCATCTGCACAAATAGTTTTATGTTGATCTTTCCACTGGAGCATAACCTTCCCTCATAAGATCAGCGATACTGTACACTTTACTCAAAGGCACAACCCAGCTGACATCTGGCAAGTGGAAAACCTGACAGTGAAGCATTGCCTCCCCCCGCTCCTGATAATGAGACAGTCTGTATATACTGTAGTCTGGTAGGCCTCCATTTAAATTGAAAATTTTCAACATTTCATTATTTGTAACAAATTTGAATTCCAATCATGAGCAAAAGCCTGAAAGAGATGCAGTCATGGAATACAGGGGAAGGTAAAGAGTATTGTCAATAAAAGGAAGAGGTGTACCAATCTGATGGTGGGTTAAGGGGAGCGTTTTGTGGTGCAGTGGGAATGTGCGAAATGTATAAAATATATATAAAGCTGACGGTAAACCCCAGGCCTGGGAACTCGGAACATTTTCTAAGTCCATAAAGAAGGGACTAACAAAATAATGAATTCAGAGAGAAAATAACATGGAATTAAACCAGCGAGAGATAGAAACATGTGTTTGAAACCACTTTCTGCCTTTTGCGTTTGATCCCTGTTGATGCAAGAGGTGGCTGGATGTTTGTTGTTCATCTGGCCGAGATGGTTGTTTTGCAATATGTAAGTGTCTGGCCAAATCAAAAGAAGGAGTGGGCCAACAGGGACAGTGACGTCAATTGCGGACTCAAGGGAAGACTCGGTAATCAGTTCAGAGAAGCAGTGGTAAAACTTTTCTCTCTCTGCGCCCTTTCTCCATTTGATACAATGGCCCTCAACCTTTTTCGCTCTTTCTCTGTGTTGCTCTGCCATTCTCACTATCTCGCTGTCTCACACTCTGACTCTGTGTTGTTCTGTCACTCTTTATATCCCTCACTGTCTGTCTGTCTCTTTCATCATCACTATGTTTATCTTTCTCTCTGTCTGCCTTGTTCTCTGTGTTTTTTTCTCTCTCACTTTCACTCTCTCTCTGTGTCTCTTTCTCTAGCTTGCTCTCTCTCACTGTCTTTCTCTCCTAGCTTTCTGTCTGTCTCTCTCATACTGCTTCTCTCACACTGCGTTTTTGTCTCTCTCACTGACTCTGCCAATCTCTCTTTCTCACTTTATCATTCCGCCTTCCTGCTTTTTTACCTGCTCTGACTCTGTCTCACTCAGTGTCTCTCTCTCATTGTCTCTTTATCACACTTTCTATGTATCTCCCTTTCTTTCACTTTTACTGGCTCCTTCTCTCTGACTACCTCTTTCTTTCTATCTATCTCTCACTATCTGTATCTGTTTCCCTCTCTCTTCCGCACCTTTCGCTTTCACTGTCCCTCCCTCTCCCACTGTATCACCATTCTCTCTCTCTCTGTGTGAGGCTTTCTCTTTCTTTCATTTCTCTCTCCCTCTATTGCTGTCCCTCTATCGCTCTCTCACTGTTTTTCTCCCTTCCTCTCTGGCACACACAGTCTTGCTCTATCTATCACTGTCTTGCTCTCTCTCACTGTTTCTCTCTCGCGCTTGCCGTCTCTCCCTCGCTCTCTCCCCCCTCACCTCCCCGGCATTGAACTATCCCGGAATTTTCTGCATTGAACTGCATTTCCAACTCCTCAGCCCACTTCTGCAGTTTATCCAAGTCCGTCTGCAACTGCAACATTTTTCCACACTGTCCACCACTCCACTGACTTTCGTATCATCTGCAAACTTACTAACCCATCCACCGATGCCTGCGTCCAAGTCATTTATAAAACTGACAAACAGCAGTGGTCCCAAAATACATCCTGTGTCACACCACCAGTAAATGGGACGTTTGGAGGAACTGAAGGTGAATGCACGGATAGGGAAGTTTGTGATGGGAAAACATGTTCACAGAGATGGAAATGAAAATATAGACTTGAAAAAGTTATTCTGAAACAGAATATTTGAGAGACTGAAGAAGCGTCCTGAGATGGGGTGCGTGTATGGACGAGAGAAGGTTACAGAGAGAGCAAAGTTTGTAGATTTGGGAAGAGGTTACAGAGGCAATCAGTGATGTAGTGATGGGAAGAGTTTACAGCGATCAAGAGGGTTGTCGAGATATGACAACATTATTCAGATCGAGAATTCTGTCGGGACTATGGGGAAGGTTGCAGCCAAAGGGACGTTTGTACAGCCCAGATGAGCTTGCAGAGGCAGGGACAGGTTTAAAGGTTGGAGTAGTTAACAGTGAATGAGGAATGCTGTAATGAATGACAAATGTTCAAGTCACAAAGGTTTCTCGGGATGGTACGTGTTTACAGTCGTATGGAGCATTGCAAGAACAGAAGTTTATATCGAAGAGAGGTATTGTCGTGATTATACAATTTACTGAAGCAGGGAGATTAGTAGGAATGAGACAAATTTTAAAAAAAGAGGGATTACAGGATTGGAGGAATTTTAACTTAATTGAGTTTTTCAAAATATGTCTCAGTATATTGATTCGGGGAGCGCAGTTGATGTGGTTTACATGGACCTAAGAAAGACATTTGACAAGGTCCCACGTGGAAAGCTGGTACAAAACGAAAGGGCCCAGGGATCCAAAACAAGTTGGCAAACTGGATTTAAACTTGGCTTACAACTATGGGACAAATGGTGTTGATGCAGCGTTGTCTTAGGAACACAAAGCCTCCGACCAGCAGTGGACCACATTGTTCAGCGCTGGGATGCTTGCTGTTTGTTCGTTGTATTAATGACTGGGAAGAATGGTAGGTGTGCAAAGAAGATCTGAGGATGTTGCCAAGACAAATAGACCTCAGTGAAAGGGAGAGGTTAGCCAGTATAGGACTTTATTCCTTGGAATGTCAGAGAATTAGGGGTGACCTGACGGAGGTCTATAAAGTCATGAAGGGCATTGATAGGATGAATGCATATGAGTTGTTTTGCCAGGGATGGGGAACTGAAAACTAGAGGGCATTAGTTTAAGGTGAGAGCTGAAAGAGTTAAGAAGGACCTGAGGGATTACTTTGTCATCCAGGGAGTGGTGAGTATATGGATTGGGCTGCCAGAGGACGTGGTTGAGGTGGGTACAATAGCAATATTTTTGTAAAAAGCATTTTTAACCACGTGGATGGGAAGAGTTGAGGCAGATATGGAGAAATGTGGGCACTTCAAATAAGCTTTGTGGGCGTCATAGTCAGCATGGCCCAGTTTGGACTGAAGAGCCAAACTGAAGAGACTGTATGACTCTGACTCTGTGTGAATGCAAAAGCTGGAAGTAGCAAGTTTGAAGGTGACACAAAAATCGGTGGCGCTGTTGATAATGAGGAGGATAGTCCCAGTCTGATACTGCTCAGCTGGTAAACTGGGGAGGACTAAGGGGGTGTGGCGTCCAAGTCTATAGATCCATGAAGGGGTCTGTGCAGAGCAGACATGTTGACAAAACTGGCGTCTGGGAGGCTTGTCTTCATTATCAGGTGTCGAGAGTGCGGTGCTGGAAAAGCACAGCAGGTCAGGCAGCATCCGAGGAGCAGGAGAGTCCATGTTTCGAGCATGAGCTCTTCATCCGGAATGAATCAGTAAGGAAGCTTTCTACAAACATTGGTGAGACAACATCTGGAGTACTGTGCCCAGATCTGTTGGCCACTGTCAGAAAACCATGATTGCGTCAGAGAGAGTGAAAAAGAGATTCATCAGGATGTTGCCTTGGATGAAAAGTTTCAGTTATGAGGGGTGACGGATAGGCTGAGATTTTTTTCGCTGGAGTAGAGGAGGCTGAGCGAGGAATCTGACTGTTGTTTCCAAAATTATGGGAGATACAGACAAAGTAGATCATGAGAATCTCTTCCCCTTTGCATGCCATCGTACACAAGAGGGCATAAGATTAAGGTAAGGAGCAGGTGAGTTTTAGGACAATTGAGAACTAGTTATATTACCAGTTGCATGATATATAGATGGGAAGTGTTGCCTGAGAGAGTGGTGGTGGTAGACACTTCCATAACATTGAAGAAGCATCCGGATGGTAATTAAATTGCCAGAACTTTGTAGCTTATAGACCAAGTGCAGGGAAATGAGATTAGTGTAGTTTGCTGCTGGTTGTCTGCAGAAACATCATGGGTTGAAGGGCTTCTTTCTATGCAGTATGACAATAAGATAAAAGGGTACAGTCTGGATAAAGGTTCAGAGTTCACAAGGGTTACAGGAACAGGAGGAGGAAGCAGATATAGTATGTAGCGTAGAAATAGGTTCAACAATTCGTGTTTATTGGAAGGATGGAAGAAGATTACAACAATAGGAAGATTGCAGGCGATTATAGAGATCGATGTCAAGACTGGGTAAGGATAGTGACAGGTTGGGCTGTAGACAATGGATAAGGTTACAGAGTTAGCAACGTTTCTTCAGACTGAAGGAGGTCAGGAAGGACAAAAAGACAGCTTCAGAGACTGGAGGTGATTACCACAATCATGAAAATGTTACAGGGACATGGATAGTTTTAGCAGCTGCAGGAGACTACAGCGTTAGGAAGGCTAATCGTGACTGAAGGAAGTAGAGATAGGGAGCAGTGCAGCAACAGGAGAAGGTCAGACACAGAGAAGATTGTAGAGACTGAATGAGGTGACAGATATGTGGAGGGTCAAAGTGGCTTCAGGAATTTACCCGAATACGGAGGGCACTAGAGACTGAGCAAGTTGCACATGGAGGAAAGGATGTAATGTTTGGAGAACTTTACGCAGTTCAGGAGATTTGTATTAACGGCTGGAGGTTACAGAAGTAGTGAGTTTCTGTGGGATGGGAGGAAAGAGTGTTGCAGGGGCGGGAAGAGGGTGCACACACGAGGAAGATCGTAGGAATTTGCAGAGATTGGAGGAAATTGGAGACTACAGCAATAACTGGAGGATGAGATTGCTAAGATCGGGCATGTTTTAGATACTGGAGCACGTCGCAGAGATAGGGAGAGCAGTCGCGGCTGGATGAGGTTACAGAGATTGGGAAAGTTATAAATGTTTGCAAGATGAAACACACAGGATCATCAGACGTGATATAAATACTGTATTGAAGACAGAGAACAGAATAATATAAAAAGATATCCGACATTATTATCAGCCTCTCCTAAGAGGCCTGCTTTCATCTCTTCAATTGATCTTCATTAAAACATAATGTGAAAATCCCAGTCATCAACTGTGGCCTGTGCTATCATTGTGAATCTCAGTAAAGCAGTGGTGAAAGCAGGCCTCTCTTGGCAGGATGACAATGGAGCCTTTGTGCTCCCACATCAGCCCTCCGGCTATTTCACATTTGTAGGTCTCCAACTTGGAAACCTCCAATTCATCTCCGCTTTGTAAAACTCAAGTGAAATTACCTGCAGGATTTATTGAAGGCTGTAGGTCTCACTCCCCAACTCTCTGGCTGGTTGATTGTTTTCCACGTGGTGTTGGACGAGACAGGAGTTGAGAATTCTGCTAAGTCAGGAATTCCAATCAACTACGGAAGACACAGAAATAGACAGATTCAGAAATTAAACTGACGTTGTGAGGATTACACATATGGAATGGTACTGACCCTCACAAAGGTCTCGAAAATCGCAGTCTCCAATCCTGGCCTGTGCAACATCATCCTTCTGTTCTTTATTTGAGCGCGGAGAGTACTGTGGGCCCAGGATCTCAGAGCAGCTGCAACAGAAAGTGGCAGACAGAGGCAGCAGCTACACCCACGCAGTGATGGATTCCACATGTAGGGATACTTTTCGATCACAAAAGCATGCCAGAAGATTTCAGAATAAAACAACACTGTCGGAAAAAGTGTTTTTTATTCATGGGGGGCTGGCGCCAGTATTCAGGAAATGCGATATATCCCATTGTGATTGATTCCATGAGAACAGTGCTGGGACCAGTGTCCTGGTCAATCATATGTATATGATTATGGATAGCGGTGTAGACTGAGAGAGGTGAGGCAGGAGCAGGGGTGAGGTCAGTGGATATTTCCAAAAACAGAGAAAGATTGAAACATTGGAATAGCATGATGATGTGGCTGACGATAAGCAGAAAGGAATAGGAAGGGACAAGTTTAACTTTTAATAAATATGTAAATTATACTTTCTCTCCTTGAATGTGCAAAGCAACTGCAATAAGACAGATGGACATGAGTGGATGACTTGGACCTGATCACCAGGGAGACGAGGTTAACATGAATAAGAGGTGGGAAATAAATATTCGACAGTATTCAGAATTACCTGATCAGGTCCTGAGGACATATCTACCTTCATGGATGTTAAGATCTCCAGCACCACCTCCTCTGTAATATGGACAGCTTTCAAGACATCACTATTTATTTCCCCAAGTTCCCCAGCTTCAAAGTCATGTTGAGTTTCTGGTGAATAGTAACCCGAGGATATTGAGAGTGAGGGTGTTAGTGACGGTAACACCATTGAATATCAAGGGACAATGGTTAAATTGTTTCACAATGGAGATGCTTTTGCGTGATATTTATTTGGTGTAAATCTTAAAAATGACTTTTAAATCTAAGTCAGGATATTCTCCAGATCTTTTTGCAAACGAACATGGGCGGCTTCAGGATTTGAGGAATCCGGAATGATGCTGGGCATTGTGATATCGTCGTTGGACATCCTGCTTTTGAGGGAAATTCATTCATGACGCAGCTGAAGATGGCTGGGTCTAGGACAACCTGAGAAACTCTGCAGAGATGTCAGTCTTCTTGCTTATGATATGAGTTGAAGTTTCGTGGACATGGATTTCAGCCCCTCAAAAGTCGTAGCAACATAAATTTAACCTTAAAAACTAGTCAGAAATGTTCAACTATTACTCAAATGCATAGTATTTGCGCATCGAAAGATGTCCGCAAAATGTTGTTTTGTTTTTGTTTGGTTTTTTGAACCCACCATATGAAATGTTAACGACTCCCTGATGCAGAAGCTCTCACACCCCAACTTGTAGTTTCTTTCTCCGTGTGTATGCAATTGTTTATCCAGGGACATCTACTGTCCTTTCTCTGGCCCTGTGTAACCTAACACTGCTAAATGTTAAAGTCAAATCTCTCGGTTACCTTTTCTCGCCAGAAGCATCTTATTTACAGAGCAGAATCATATCCTGCTTTGACCTCAAATCTTAATTTTATGGGTACTTGTGGAATACAAATTTGCAGGGCCATAGGGAATGCGATTTATTGGAAATGGGCTTCCAATGTCGACCCTGCAGAAGACCCAAATGAATTAACTTGATAGAATGCTTCCCAATAAGCCCAATGACGTATGAATTTGAAGAAGTACTTATTCTTAGAGACTAATCCATGGAAACATTGCTTCAAGACCAAATTTCCAATTTGACCAGATCGTTGCTTCCATATTTCTCTTGATTTATGCATTTCTTCGAAATTGGAATCCTAGTTTTCGATTCATATTATTCTGTGAAATCTCTCTACTCTTGTTTATAATTCTATTACAATGGCATACAATGACTGTGTCTGCATTAATAAGGTGTTAGTGAAATAACCATGCAGTAAAATCAATGAGACACAAAATGATGTTTCTAGTATTTGCCCCAGTTTAAATAACGCCTGATTCTACAATACAAGTCTGTCCATGCTGGACGCACTGACGGAAAAGGCACAACAAGAATCTTTTCCTTGAAGTGAGATGAAACGTGCTCAGCTCGTGATGAGCTGTGGGGATAATCTTGTTGGATAACTGCACTGACACCGAAAAGGTAGGAATTAGAAGCAGGAATAGATTATTCAGTGCTGCCTTCCTCCCCTCCCCCCACCAAGAATGAGATCTTCACTGAAACACCACAACACTATTTTCTAGCACTCTAGTGTAATATCTTTGGTGGTTTACATTTTCCACATTTTCATTCCTCCACACTTAGCTTGTATTAATCATTTATTGGCTTTTTATGCTCACCTCGAAACTTGCATTCTCACTTTACATCATCAGCCAACTTGTAAATCGTACATTTGGTCACAGAATTCTTACCATGCATACGGATTGGGGATGGTTGGTGTGAAAAGGCTGGTCCTTTTGGAAATATTCTGGTCACAACAAGCTAACCCGAGAATGGCCTACGTATTCCTATTATTTGTTTACTTGCCATTAAACTATGCTGAATGCTAACCAGTTTGTTATCTACAGTTACACACTCTATCATACGGGATACCAGACCCTCACTATTTACATTGAATGCATTCTGCCAGTTAATTCTTCCAAAGACGGAGCTCTGTCGAGTTTGTGAAACAAGGTTTGTCTTGATAATCTCGTATTGACTCCATCCAATCAGACCATTTTATTTTTAAGCGTCCACTTACATAATCGTTTTCAAGACACTTTGATATTTCACTGGGGTTGATGCCATACCAACATCAAATAATCTGCTGGAATGATTCCAAAGTTTCCAGAATTTGTAAAGATAACCAGCAACATTTGTACGATTATGCACTATCACTACAACCAATAATCTGCAGATTCACAAATGCTGATCTTCAGATTCCAGGATTATATTATTTTCTCCAGTACTACAAGGCATTTGATATGGTTCCCCACGGTAGGCTCATTCATAAAGTCAGGAGCATTTGGATACAGGGAGATTTGCAGAGCTGGGCTAAGAAATGGCAGATGGAGTTCAACCTGGATGAATGTGAAGTGATGCATTTTAGAAGGTCGAACTTTATGCTGAATATAGGATTAAAGACAGGATTCTTGGCAGTGTGGAGGAACAGAGGGATCTGGATGTTCAAGTGGGTAAATCCCTCAAAGTTGCCACCTAAGTGTGTAGGGTTGTTATGAAAACATATGGTGTTTTGCTTTTCATTAATGGGAATCGACTTTTAAAATCTGCGAGGTTTTGCTGCAGCTCTACAAAACCCTGGTGAGATCACACTTGGAATATTGTTCTGGTCACCCTATTATAGGAAAGATGTGGAGAATTGGCGAACGTGCAAAGAAGGTTTACCAGGATGGCACCTGGACTGGAGGGCGTGTCTTCCGAACAGAGATTGACTAAGCTCCGATTTTTCTCTCTGAAGAAGAGGAGGAAGAGAGATGAGCTAATTGAGGTATACAAGATAAGGAGTGGCATGGATAGAGTCGATAGCCAGAGACTATTCCCGAGGCAGGATTGACTGGCATGAGGGGTCATAGTCTAAAGGTGTTATGCAGAAAGTATACAGGAGATGTCACAGGTAGGTTCTTTATGCTGAGAGTAGTGAATGCATGGAATGCGTTGCCAGCGGTGGTGGCGAAAGCAGAGTCTTTAGGGACATTTAAATGACTGCTGGAAATGCAAATGGGCAGTAGTGAATTGAGGCGTGCGTAGGTTAGATGATTTTGTTTGAAATTAGGATTAATACTCGGCACAACATCGTGGGCTGAAGGGCCTGTTCTGTGCTGTACTTTTCTATGTTCTGTGTTCTACTCCTGTTCCTGAATGACCAGTTCGTCTATCTCCTCATTTTCACGAGGGTATCGTGGCTGTTGTATTTTGTGAATCTTAGTGAAATTTTGTCTCAGAGAAAAATATCAAAAATATCATCTTTATTTCTCTGTTGTTTATTTGTCCCAATTGCAGCATTTCTTCTGCTGCCAATCGAGGGCACATATTTGACTTTCCTGATCACATTTTGCTTTACCTTCAGAAAGCTGTTGCAAACACATTTATATCTCTCAATAGTTTAATTTCATGGGGTTTTCTCTCACAAAGCATTATTTTGTTAGTCCCTCCCTTTCCTGAATTAGAAACTGTTCTGAGTCTCCAGGCCCGGTGTTTAACGACAGCTTTATATATATTTTATACATTTAGTCCATTAACATTGCACCAGAAAACGCTCCCCACCTCCCACCATCAGCTTTGTACACCTCTTCCTTTAATTAACAACACTCTTTACCTTCCCCTGGATTCCATAATTAGATCTTTTTCGGCTTTTGCTGATGTTTGCAACTCAAATTTGTTACATATGATGAAATCATTAAAATCTTTGATTTAAGTGGAAGGTAACCAGACTACAGAGTATACAGACTGTCGCATTATCAGGAGCAGTGGGGAGGCATTGCTTCACTGTCAGGTTTTCCACTTGCCAGATGTCTTGTGCCTTTGAGTAATTTATACAGTATCGGTGATCTTATGAGGGAAGGTTACGCTTCCAGTGGAGAGATCAGCATTAATCAATTTCTTCAGATGAAGTACTTGCCTTCTGACACAGACATGATTATTTCCATTGAATGTTTGAACGATGAATAAACTTATTTCTTTCGGGGGAGACTGGAACCAAGGACCAGGTTATAGAAATCGAGTGTTTCAGAAGGAAAGGAATATACAACTGCGATCGAAACTATCTTGTGCATTTTGCGTTCAATCCCTGTTGACGCAAGAGGTGGTTGGATGTTTGATGTTCGTCTGGCCGAGATGGTTGTTTTGCAATATGTCAGTGTCTGGCCAAATCAAAAGTAGGAGTGGGCCAACATGGACAGTGCTAGCTCAGAGAAGCGGTGGTTCAGGTTGGTGAATCTTTTCCGTATCTCTCTCTCTGCTTGTCTCCATTTGATACAATCTCCCTCACCCCTTCTTTTTCTTCTCTGTGTTGCTCCGCCATTCCCAGGATCTCGCTCTCTCACACGTTGACTCTCTCTCTTGTTCATTCACCCCTTATATCACTCAGTCTGTCCATCTGTCTCTGTCATTATCACTCTGTCTCTCCATCTGCCTTGTTCTCTTTTTTTTTCACTCTGATTTTCTCTCCCTCTGTGTCTCTCTGTCTTGCTGACTCTCGCTGTCTTTCTTTCCTGGCCTTGTCTCTAATGTTGTCCCTCTCTCTCTCTTACACGATCTTTCTCTCTATCACTGACTCTGAGACATTCCCACTGCCTCTGCCTGTCTCTCTCTCTCACACACACACCTTTATTCTCTCTCTCCTTCTTGATATTTTTAACTTCTCTCACTCTGTCTCTATCCGTGTCTCTCTCTCACTGTCTCCCTCTCTACTTACCTCTCTCTCTGTGTTCCTCTCTTTCTTTCTCTCTTTTACTGTCTCTTTCTGTCTGGCACCCTCTATCAACCTCTCAGTATCTGTATCTCTTTCCCTTTCTCTCCCCCACCTTAATCTCTTTCACTGTCGCTCTCTGTACCCCACTGTATCTCCCTCTATGACTGTCTTTCTCCAGGTCCCTGTCTCTGCCATTCTCTATCTCTGTGTCTTTCTCTGTCTCACTTCCTCTTTCTCTCACTCACTCATTCATTCTCTCTATCTATCTCTTTCTTTCACTACTCTCTTCCCCAAAGGTATTTTTCTCTTCCTCTCAAACTCTCTATCTCTCTCTGGCTCACTCACACTGTCTGTTCTTCTCTCCTGCTGTCTCTCTCTCGCCCTCTCTCTCTCTCTCTCTCTCTCTTTCTCTCTCTCTCTCTCTCGCCCTCTCTCTCTCTCTCTCAGTGTATCTCTTTCGCTCTGGCTGTCTCTCTTTCTCTTTCTCCCACTGGATATCGCACCCTCCCTCTATTACTGTCCCTTCCTCTCTTTCTAGCTGTCCGTCCCTCTCTCTCGCTTTCCGTCTCTTGTTCTCTCTTGCTGTATTGCACTTGCTCTGTCTCCCGCTGTCTCTCTTTCTATATGTCCTTTTCACTGTTTCTCTATCTGTACCTGCCTCCCTCCTACTCTGTCTCTTACACTGTCTCCCCTGTCTTGCTGTCTTCCCCTCTCTCTCGCTATCACCCCCTCTCTCTCGCTGACTCCCCCCTCTCTTCACCCGTCTCTCTCTGTCACCCAATCTCTCTCACCGTCCCCTTCTCTCTCACTTGCTGTTCCACGCTCTCTCTCGCTCATCTTCCCGCTCGTTCACTCCCACTGTTCCATGCTCTCCCTCGCTCGCTGTCCTGCACTCTCCCTTGATTGCTGTCCCATGTGCTCTCTTGCTCGGTGCCCTGCACTCCTTCTCGCTGTCCCACGTTCTCTCTTTTTCACTGTCCCACACTCCCTCTCGCTCACTGTCCCACGCTCCCTCTCGATCACTGTCGCGAGCTCCCTCTTGCTCAGTGTCCAGCGCTGTCCCTCTCTCTCACTCTCCCGCGCTCCCTCTTGTTCACTGTCGAGCGCTGTCAATCTCTTTCACTGTCCCGCGCTCCCTCTCGCTCAATATCCAGCGCTGTCCCTCTCCCTCACAGTCCAGTGCTCACTCTCGCTCACTGTCCAGCGCTGTCCCTCTCTCTCACTGTCTCGCGCTGTCCCTCTCCCTCTCTCGCTCACTGTCCCGCACTCCCTCTTGCTCACTGTGCAGCGCTGTCCCTCCAAATCTCCTCCACCCACCCCTATTCCAAGTGCAATAGGGTATGGGTTAGCTATAAGCTATAACTCCTGGAAGAAACTCCAATCTTCACCTGCGAATCGTACCCATGGGAGATAACCCGAACATCTGCTTAATTACTGGGCAAGCACCACCAAGAACGATAGCCAGAAATTTTCTGTTTCCAACATGTGTGTCCCTGCATATCTTTCACGCTCTTGCCAATGTAGTATGAATTGAACAAGTGTTTTTTAACATCCTTTTCTTATTTTTCTGTGTTTTCCCTACAGTACTGTTAAAGGGTGCTGACAAATCTCAAAATGTGGAGACTCTGCCTGTTCCTGTTGATGCTGCCCGCAATCCCCATGTCAGATACGGCTGTACTGGATAACCACGCCTTGACTGGCATTGTCGATCGGTAAGTGTCAGTGAAACAGAACTTACCTGACCATCTCTGAAAGCTGGGGACTGTGCTCAATCTGAGGTCAAATCAGAGCCTGGTTGCCTGGAGCAGGATGGTAATAAATGGCGAGGACCCGGCAGGTATAGGGAGTACTCTGTAGCTGTGGTAACTAAGTCTGAACCCATTAAACAGGACTTTCATTACTCCCAGAGGAAGGGACTTCCAGGGAAACTATTAACAGATTTCCCGGGATCATATCTCTAACAGTGAAATCGATAGCACCCGCTGACCCCTAAATAAAGGAGAGTGAAATACATCGGAGTGAGCTTTGCAAAGAAAGTCCAAATCCCCCATACAGGCAACATTTTACTGTTTACTGAATCATCTCACTCACCTCTCTGTTTCCCTTTGTCTCCCTCTGCCTCCTTTGCTATTATTCCCATTTCCGGTCAGTCTGAAACACTTTTGTTCTGTTTGTCTCTGTATGCCCCAAAGATTTTGCTGGATAAAAGTACTTCCAGAATTCTCCCTACCTCTAGCTCCCTCTTATTGCACCTGTAGCTCTCATTCTCTCTCTCTCTTTCTCTCTCCCCCTCTCTATTTGTTTCTAACCATCCTGTGTATCATGCTGCATCAAGTACTGCATCAGTCAACGTAACTTAAAATGAAGTTAGAGCGAGCTATCAAAGAGGCTTGAGAGATTCTCTGATTCATTGCAGAAGAATTTGTACAAAAATAAGTAACATTGTTCTGCTCTCTGTCAATTACCTAATTCTCTCATTAAACATCTCACTGATCCCAGAATTTGCTACAACGATGGGATAGAGATACAAAGTAATTCAACATTGACCTTCCTATGCAAGAACTTGAAATGTGAATTGCAGGTTTTCACGTTTTCTTTAATCTGGTGGGCATTGTTCCAAGTAGCTCATCTCAAACTGGGCCCACTGACACTGCAAATAGAATGTTTTATCCAATCTCTGTTCCTTAACTCACACGCTGACTTTACCTCTTTCAGTTTCCGCATGGCAGCTGGGCACCAGGCGACCGATTATGGGAGAGGACACTTCGCCTTCCTGGTGGCTTTACCTGCTTCCCAGTGCAGAAAGACCAACAGATTTGTAGACTTGAACCCCAGTAGAAAAATAGATCCTTTCATTACCTACGATGTGAATGTTTTCCTGAACTCCCCAGGTGGAAATTACCTCGCTGTCTTCCCGAACAGCGGCAGTCGTTGCCCAGAAAGCAAATTGCTGAACCCCGCCCAGATCAACGGGAACCGCACCGCGGCTCAGCTTTTCCAAACTCTGTTGAATAACAGAACCCAGCACAATAACCAGCCAGTGGGCTGTATCATTCTCTATACCACCTACAGTCCATGTCTCGATCATTGTTTCAGTAACACGGGGAATTGTGAGATCATCCCTGCCATGCAAATGTCCCCATTTCGGGACATATGGACTGAACCAGACATTCACAAGTATTTTGTTTTCAGTAAAATATTTGCACATGATGCAGATCAGAGCCGACACCAGGAAATCCGGGAAAAGCTGGCTGCCGTGGAGAATACTGAGTTTAATATCAGAAGGTGTGATGTAGAATACCCATTCAGGTGTAGAGAATGTTCCGCACCGGAATACTGCATCGAGTAGACTTAAAATTAGCGAGTCCTCCACTGATGCAGGCAGGGCATTCCATGCCCTTATTACTCTCTGAATAAAGAATCTATCTCTGACATCTGGCCTATATGTATCACCCCTCAGTTTAAACTATGGCCCCTTGTGCTAGCAATTACCGTCCGAGGAAAACTGATCTCACTGTCTGCCCTATCTATTCCTCTGATCAACTTGTGCGGCTCTGTCAAGTCACCTTTTAACCATCTTATCTGTAAGGAAAACGGCATTAAGTCCATCAGTCTTCTTCATAAGACCTTCCCTCCGAACCACGCAACATCCTGATAAATATCCTCTGCACCATTTCCAAAGCTTCCACATCTTTCTTGTAATGCAGTGAGCAGAACTGTGCGCAGTACTCCAAGTGTGGCCACATCAGAGTTTCTTTACAGCTGCAACATGATATCATGACTCCAAAACTCAATCCCTCTATTAATAAAGCCAATTAATGATCCAAACCGCTAGATCACCGTTAATCCCATGCCTCCTTATTTTCTGTGATAGCCTACCGTGGGGAATCTTGTCAAACGCTTTACTGAAACTGAGATGTTTGACAACAATATTAGAAAGGGTTCAGAAAAGATTTCCAAGGATGCTGCCAGGGTTGGAGGGTTTCAGCTATGGGGAGAGGCTGAATAGACTGTATTCAATGTGATCTAACGTAGCTACACAGTCTATGGCTTAGCAGTCGATGAACATGGTCGAAAACTGTTGTGGAGAAAATACAGAGAACCACCAGCAGACGCAGAGAGTTCTTCAAGAAGTCGGCCTTCTATTTGCAAACAAAAAACCGTGACACCGAGAAAGCTGATTCTCGAAAGCCCACCGACCTCTGACTCCGTGGATTTTTATTTTTTTTAATCATGTTTCTGTTAGCTTATCAGCATGTCCAACTGCATTAATTAAGTACCTCACTCTAAGTACACAATAAACCAGTGGTGTTATTTCCTATTATCACCTAAGTTGTACATTCTACTTAATGTTATTCTAATGTCAACGTTAGATATTTATTGGTAACTCTGATACAGTGATCTTCAATTGCAGACTAAATTACCATGATAGATATTTAGCTATTCCATCTGTTACAGTAGTCTCCTGTCTCAAGCTCACTCTAGTAACCATTAATTAGCTATTTTAATGTCATGTCCCAAATATATATTGTCCCAATCCTATCATAATAACACTTAACAGAGAAACTTGATTATTTTTTGTGTTATCTCATCTTGCCATAGTGACCTTTCAGCCTTAACCTTACTCTGCTAATTGGTGGAAGAATGTTCCACTATGGTTATCCAATCCTGCCCCTGCCTTCCACAGAATGCAGATGCCAGTGGTCTTCATGCTTTAACCCTTCCCATGCGTTCATGTTTTTATTTTCCATATTCCCCCCTTTGAGACCTACTGTTCTCACCCATGGAAAGAAGACAATAAGTTTAGCCTCTCTTGTGCCCAATACCAGCAATATAGATCCCAACATGGACAAAATAATTTTCGGAGTCTTTTACTTCAAGGTTTCTTCCTCCATTCCTAAGGTCCCTTTGTGCCAAAAACTCGCCCTTCAATAACCAGAACATGAAAAATGACCCAAGATCCCTCACAATCTTTTACCCGCACCACGTTCTTCAGACATATCATCGACGTCCCCACGTGGACATATTTCTTGCGCTATGGCGGTTGTTAGATCATAACCATCGAACAGTGGGGTTCCACAAGAGGAGTAACCTTTTCCTGGGCTAGCTGAAATGACCACAAGTTGCCGTGCAGTGACGCGAACTTAAAAGAACTTAATAAAAGGTAGAGCACAACAAAAGATGAAGGCAACAACAAGCAAAACTGTACCTACAGTAAGACCAATCTTGATAAACCATGCTCCCCAAGACCCTAATATAATATTCAGTCAATCAAAAGCCTGGTGACCAAACCCTACATTGTTTTTATGTATATCTCCCTTCTTAGATTGTTTAGTTTTTCCAGTGCTTTAGTCAAAGATCCTCCACGGCTAGTGTTGTTCGGTATCAAGGTACAGCAATGTTCCCCAAACATCACACAAACTCCGCCTTTTTCTTCCTGTATCCAATCTAAGGCCTATCTGTTTTGTCATGTCATTTTAGTTGGAGCATCCAATTGTTCTCCGAAGGGCACAACGGCATCATCAGTATAACTGATAAATCTCTGCTTTTTGTAACAAATGTACTTGTTCCATTCAGCACTTTTGCTAATCCCTATCATTGGGATAAGAGCTTCCCAGCCCACGGCAATCTCATTGCGGGCCTTAATCTCGTTAGGAATACCTCTTGGCAGTCCTATACTATCAATCTGAATTGTCGGATCGGGGACATACCGTCGCTTAGTTGGGCGATTGTAATGTGGCGTCAAGCTGCGTGTGGCGAAATAACTACCTCGTGTCGGAGCATTACACGGGCAAAGCTGCCACTCCAGTCAGTGGGCAGCGTCAAGCGCAACCCTACTTTCTTACCTCCCAGCCAGTAAGTATCTGTCAGTGGGATACGTTGAGAAATTAAAACAGCCACAAATGTCGTGTCCACCTCCATTTGAATTGTATTTCCACAAAGATCCATAATGTAGCCTACTAGTGTTGAGGCATTTCACTTAAAGCTTTCAAAACTTAACCCTTCCCGTTTCCTGAAAGCAGCCTCGGGAAGCATGTAATTAGTCTTACTGATGAACCACTGGGTACACTATTAACACCACCGTTGGAGTGGCGGCCAGCCCACGTCATCCTGCTGATAGAATGTAGTGGCCTGAAGTAGCAGGCACCAAAAGGGGCAAGAGGATTTCCTGTCAGTTAATGAACCATTAACTCCCTTGTACTGTGAGACAGCAGTGCAAACCACTGTGCCATCCAAAGCCCTCCATACTTTTCCGATTCATGTACCTGTCCAAATGCCTTTTGAATATTACATCTGTACCGGTATTTATAAATTCCTGCGGCAGTTCATTACAAAACTAAATCACCTTCTGTGTGAAACAGTTGCGCATCATGAGTCTCCGAATCGTTGTTTTACTGATTCCGGGTGTGTGTGTTTTTTTGTGAGTGTTTTGTTTTGGGAAATTACAGCTAGACAAAGTAAACTGTAAAGCAAAATAAATACCTTCTCGCGACCCACCCCTCCCCCGCCCCCCCAAAAAGACGTATTGAGTACCTGGTCGTTTTTCTGAGATTAGTTTTCTGCCCAAGTGATTCTGTTTGTCTTTTGAAAGTGCAAGTTATTTCACTTGAGAGAACCTATTTTAGTGGTTCTCATGACATGTACTGTACAAAAAGAAACCTGAGTCCTAAAATTCAACATGTATCGAGAAAATTTAATGAATCATTTTAAATCTATTTTCTTCCATTTTCTTTCATCTTACAGTTAGTCTGTTGGCAATTGCCTTCTTATCTCGGAGCAAGTGTGGCCTTTCAACATGTTCCACTCGCTATCTCGTAGCCATGGCAGTGTCTGATCTACTGTTCATTATTTTTGAGATCATATTTGATGAGTTTGTTTACTATTATTATCCACAGTCTTTTCTGGACATCACTCCTGTTTGCAGTGTTCTCCACGTCCTAAGCTGCTTTACTGTTGATTGTTCTGTCTGGTTCACGGTTGCTTTTACATTTGATCGATTTGTCGCCATTTGTATTCATCAGATGCAATCTCAGTATTGCACAGCGAAAACAGCAATGAGAGTTCTTACAAAAATCTACATTTTCTTCTCTTTAAAGATTATTCCCAATTATTTCAAATTTGAATCTGGAAGGATCATTAGAAACATTCCATGGTACTGTTATACAAGAGACAGTTATTATAACAATGTACATTGGGTGAGTTTTACATATATTGAAATATTTTTAACACCATTTCTCCCATTCATTTTTATTGTCTTCCTCAACATTCTGACCGTCAGACACATCTCTGAGGCAGTTAAGGCACGGAAAGGATTGAAGGGTCAGAGAAAAACAGAGAATGACCCAGAGATAGACAGCAGAAAGAAATCTGTGATTTTACTCTTTGCCATATCCGCCAATTTTATCCTTTTCTGGTTTGTGTATATTTTATCTATGTTCTATGTTGGTTATTACGTGGATGATTTTTATCTCTTTGAACAAGTTGTATACATGCTGCGGAACCTAAGTTGCTGCACAAATGGGCTGATTTATGCGGTGACACAGAAAAAAAATTAGACAGTAGTTAAAGTATTCCGTGAAATATCCAGTTATAAAAACAATTCAATTGATGAATAAATCCAAGTGACTGAGAGCCAACATGAGATGCAGCAGATAATGGAACGAGGTGTCCACGTGAGGAATGAACGAAAGGGTAAAAGAGGAGGAGCAACAGGATTTTGTTGTTTTAATCATTGAGGAAGAAATGACTCCATCCAAGGAGCAACACGGAAGACACTAGAGGAATAAAGTCAAAGTCAACTGCTGATAGCAATAAGCAGCTGAATATAGAAAGCTAAACAACAAAACTCAAACCGAAAGAGGAAGTATTCATGCCTCCGAAAAAATGAATCTCCCAAGCAATCACTGCACAGCAAGTGAAGCAGACACAAAAATTAACTATCTGGTGAATGTATCATCTCGCTCACTGCAGGCCAGAGTGGGAAACTCTTTCTCACAGAACTCTCGAATCCACACATCTGGACAAATTGCAAAATCACGAGAAGCTTCCGATTAAAAAGATTAAATAGCATAATGTATAAAATATGTTTTTATATCATAAATGTGTTTCCAGGGATACTTTGTTTCCATTCAGTTCCCCCTACTTGATCCAGATATCAGTTTCTTCCTTTGATTATCTTTCTCATGATTCATGTAACCTGAGACAGAGGACCAGAAAAAATGTTGCTGTATGATCTAATCCCATTTTTCTTTAGGTATTCAGGGATGAGAGGTCATTTCCTCAAATTCTAGGAGCAGCAATTAACGTTTTCTAAGCTGTTGCATTGTTTTGGGAATTTTGGGGAAAAGAAAGATTAGAATAAAAATGACACTTTTTTAAAAAGACAGAGAGACAATGGCACGAACCTTGTGCTCAAGGTATGAAAGGAGAAAGAAACTGACACAAGTGCTTGACACAGCTATTTCAGGGAAGTATCTTTGAACATCGAAGTGTGTCTATGAAAAATTAACCAACAGTCAAATTCCAAGATGAACTTGAAGGAACCTGCGAGAGAGAGCACGCATTACAGGAGCAGCTCAGTGCATAGTTTTTTAAAATATTTTAAGTGGAACCTTGCTGCCCTTTTTTTGGAAGTCTGCCATAGTGCATAGAGTGTGTTCTTTGTGATGATATGTTTATTGAGTTCTGCCTCTTGATTAAATTTAAAAATACAAAAATTGATACCGAAGTTGCCTGGAGCAGTGCCTTATTAGAGCAGTAAGACTGTGCTATTTCTTGTACCTATAGATTGTTCAGGTGCAAATATTTCCTTTAGGAGAGTGATGTGCCCTTCCTCTATGATGTGAGGGGTTGCGGAGAGATTCCATGCTACTGTTGAGTATGTTGGCAGTAAAAGTATTTGGTTGTAAATTCAATAAGATTATTTTGATGAGCTGGAACGGCAGTTCGAGGCAGTGAAAATTTTACAGGAGCGGATATAGTCATGAAGATGGATAACGTCTATTAAAGTTGGGAAGAAGAGGCAGGTAGTGCCGGTGTTTCTGGTGGCTATCCCCATCGCAAACAAGTATGCTGCTTGGGATGTACTTGAGATGGTTCTCAGATGAATGTAGCACCAGCAGTCAAGTTTCTGTCACCAAGCCAGGCTTTAATGTAACGTAGAATGTCAGGTTCCAACCGATTGGTTGTGAGTGGAACCTCTAAATTCAGAGGTACAAACATTCTTCAGGGGACCGTGCGAATGGCTTGTTGCCTCCCCGGTGCCAGGATCAAGAATATCTCGAGTAGAAAGTGAGGACTGTAGATGCTGGAGATCAGAAGTGAAAATGTGTTGCTGGAAAAGCGCAGCAGGTCAGGCAGCATCCAAGGAACAGGAGAATCGACGTTTCGGGCATAAGCCCTTCTTCAGGAATGAGGAAAATGTGTCCAGCAGGCTAACATAAAATGTAGGGAGGAGGGACTTGGGGAGAGCCGTTGGAAATGCAATAGGTGGAAGGAGCTCAAGGTGAGGGTGATAGACCAGAGTGGGGTGGGGGCGGAGAGGTCAGGAAGAAGATTGCAGGTTAGGAAGGCGGTGCTGAGTTCGAGGGATTTGACTGAGACAAGGTGGGCGGAGGGGAAATGAGGAAACTGGAGATATCTGAGTTCATCCCTTGTGGTTGGTGGTTTCCTAGGCGGAAGATGAGGCGCTCTTCCCCCAACCGTCGTGTTGCTATGGTCTGGCGATGGAGGAGTCCAAGGACCTGCATGTCCTTGGTGGAGTGGGAGGGGGAGTTGAAGTGTTGAGCTGCGGGGTGGTTGGGTTGGTTGGTCCGTGTGTCCCAGAGGTGTTCTCTGAAACGTTCTGCAAGTAGGCAGCCTGTTTCCCCAATATGGAGGAGGCCACATCGGGTGCAGCAGATGCAATAGATGATTTGTGTGGAGCTGCAGGTGAATTTGTGGCGGATATGGAAGTATCCCTTGGGGTCTTGGAGGGAAGTAAGAGGGGAGGTTTGGGCGCAAGTTTTGCATTTCTTGCGGTTGCAGGTGAAGGTCCCGGGAGTGGAGGTTGGGTTGGTGGGTGGGGGGTGTGGACCTGACGAGGGAGTAACGGAGGGAGTGGTCTTTTCGGAAAGCTGATAGGGGAGGGGAGGGAAATATATCCCTGGTTGTGGGGTCCGTTTGGATGTGGCGGAAATGACGGCATGTTTGCTGTTTCTGGCAGAGGATTCCAAATCTCGCTCACGCCTTGTGTCTCAAAGCACTTCATAATTCTCACCTGAGATGTCTGGGTATTCAGTTTCAAGGTCTGCTCCATCTCGTTCTACAATCTGCAACCAGTAGGCATTCTTTATCTTTTTGGAACATGTCTCTTCCAGATGACATATTGAAGGCTTTGATTAGCCCTCCCCTGTGTCTTTTCAATTTGAGCGGAACCATTTGTACAATCTCTCCTCAGAATTTGTCCCCTCAAGTCCAGGATCATTCTTTCTTCTAACAGTTTCTTCCCATTCTCCCAATCTATCAATATCTCTGTGTAATTTGGAGGGAGCATATGCACTGCCTGCAACGCTGCTAAACTGTAATCCTATCCCAGTGCTCTGCCTCGTATTATCGAAACAGTGCAGAAAGTGCTTTACTCTGCATTGAATACTGTGCTGCACCTGTCCAGGGAGTGCTCAATAGGGGTAGTACAGAGGGTTCTTTACTTTGCATCTGACTTCATTCTCCACATGTTTTGGTGAGGTCTCGATTGAAAATGTGAGAGGGGCACATACTCTGATTTAACATAGTGATGTTGCTGCCCAGAGTGTATTTGATGGGCTCAGGATGGGGGAAGTCGATGATTTTATCAATATCTAACACACGCTGAAAGCAACCTGTGAATTTCAAAAGCTGCAGAGTAAAGAGAACGCTATTCTCGATCTAATCCCATTCTCTACTTGCACTTGTTGAAATATGGCGAGTCTGGTGAAATGTTAGGAGAACTGAAACAATGTGACATGTGAAAAGATGCTTTGTGGATGTTCCACCGAAGCCAAGACAAATTAAACGATCATATGTTAATTTGTTAGCAGAAACACAGAAAGCTTCTGTTCTCTTCCTTCTGTCCAAATTTCAGTCTGGGCCAAAAATACTGTCACAATGTGCAATGAATCAAAAGCTGATTTCTGTCCCATGTTAATGTATCGTCACAATATGAATTTTCATTACAGAGGTAGTAAATTGAGGAGTTTTTTTTTGAAGGTGATTAAAATGCAAATTCTAGAGACCGTTTGCAGTGAATCCCTGAGACAATGTCATATTCCCCAGTTTTTGCCTTACTTTCCAAGCACCAAATATCTGCGCTACACAAATATGCCAAAACTGATAAAGTTCACCCACTGAATTGCACGTGTACAGATTTGTTCAGCTCCTGATGATGGGATTTTGCCCGAAACGTCGATTTTCCTGCTCCACGGATGCTGCTTGCCCTGCTGTGCTTTTCCAGCACCAGTAATTCAGACTTGTTCAGTATCTGTCGCAAAGTTTGAATTCTGTAGAGCTAGGCCCCATCCTAAGTCTTTCTCAAATGCCACACAAACCACTTATGTAAAGATGAGACGTGAAGGCTGAGCTAGGGCTTGAGAGTAACAAGGCAGCCAGGAACGACATAAAGAGAGAGCTGAGAAGATCCAGGAGGGGACATAAGAAGTCTTTGGCAGGTAAGATCAAGGAAACCCGAAAGCATTCTAAAGAATGCCAGGAACAAAAGACTGACTTTATTAAGATCTGGGTCATTCAAGGGCAGAGCATGGAACAGTAGAACAGAGAGTGCAGTGCAGGGCATTCGGCCCTCGATGTTGTGCCGAACTGTGGAACCAATCTAAAGCCTTTCCATCCTCAACTATTTCATTTTCATCCGTATGAGCATTTAATGTGGGCGAGTCGACACCTATTTCCAGCAGGGTGTTCCACGCACCTACTATTCTCTGAGTAAAGAAACTATATCTGTCTCCTGTCTTATACCTATCATCCCTCAGTTTAAATTATGTCACCTCGTGCGAGCCATCAGCATCTGAGGAAAAATGCTCTCACTGTCCACACTATCTAAACCTCTGATTATCTTATATGTTTCAATTAAGTAACAACTCAAACTTCTCTCCAGTTAAGACAGTTTCAATTCCCTCAGCCTATAATCATTAGACGTTGCCTCCATACCAGGCATCATCCTCGTAAATCACTTCTTAAACCTTTCCAAATCTTCCATATTCTTCCAATAATGTGGTGCCCGGAACTGTACACACTACGCCAAGTGTGGACGCGCCAGAGTTTTGTACAGGTGCAGCCTGACCTCGATGCACCGAACCTCAATCCCTCTCCCAATAAAAGCTAACACACGGAATGCCTTCTTAACAACCCTATCATCCTGGGTGGCAGCTTTCAGGGATCTATGTACGTGGGCAACATGATCTCTATGCTCATTTATGCTCACCAAGAATCTTACCATGCGTCCAGTTCTCTTTATTACCATTGCTCCTACCAAAGTGAATTATCTCACACCTTTCCACATTAAACTCCATTTGCCACCTCTCAGCTCAGCTCTGGAGATCATCTAAGTCCCTCTGTAACATGCAACATTATTCGGCACAGTCCACCACTGATCTTAGTGTCATCCACAAACTTAACATCCCTTGCTGCGACACACTCACCTCGGTCATTTATAAAAACGACAAAACACAATGTCCCCAAAACAGATTATTGTGGTACACCACGAACAACTGTACACTAGAATGAAAATTTTCTGTCAATCAACACCCTCTGTCCTCTTTGATCTAGCTAATTTCTGTTCCATAAATATTAAATTAACTTTATCCCCATGCCTCCGTATTTTGTATAATAGCCTACCACTGGGAAACTTATCAAACGCCTTACTGAAATCCATATACACCACATCAACCGCTTTACCGTCATCCACCTTTTTGGTCGCCATTTGAAAGATCTCAATTAGGTTTGTGAGGCACGAACTACCCTTCACAAAACCATGTTGACTATCATCAATGAGCTTTATTCTCTCTTGATGGCTCGATATCCTATCTCTCATAAACTTTCCAATGTTTTAACTATTTTAGCCAAAGTAAGACTCACTGGTCTAAGATTACCATGGTTGTTTCTCCTCTCCTTCTGCAATAAGGGGACCGTATTTTCTATCCTCCAGCCTTCTTTCATTAGTCCTGTTGATAATGGCGACATTAAGACCAAAGCAAAAGGCGCTGCAATCTCCTCCATAACTTCTCAGAGAATCCTATGATAAATCCCATCCAGCCCAGGAGAGTGTTCTATCTTAACACTTTTCACAATTGCTAACACCTCCTCCTTGTGAATCTCAATCTCGTCTAGTCTCATATCTTGTATCTGAGTATTCTCTTCGACAACATTGTCTTTTCCGAGTGGGAATGCTGACGAAAATTATTCATTTGGCGCGTTCCTGTGACTCCACTCACAACGTCCTACAACTATCCATGATTGTCCCTAATCTTTCTCTCGTCATACCTTTATTCCTGATACACGTAGAGAAAGCTTTCTGGTTTTCCTTGACCTTATCTGCCAACGACTTGTTACGCCCCCTTCTGTCTCTTCGTTGCTCTGTCACTGAGACCTTTCCTGGCTAACTTGTAATTCAGAAATGCCCTTACTGAGCCTTCACGTCTGATCCTATTATAAACTTACTTCTTCCTCTTGTGAACAGATTCAACATCTTTAGTAAACTACGGCTCCCTGACAGCTGTGCATTTGTCAACGTCACGCAATAGCTATTCCTTGAATGAGCTCCACATTTCAACTGTTCCAATCCCCTGCAGATTCCTTCCCCATCCTCTGCATTCTAAATCTAGCCTAATCGCATCATAATTGTCGTTCCCCCAACAATAACTCTTGCCTGGCTTTATTTACTTACCTCTTTCCATCGCTAAAGTAAACGGAACCACATTGTGATCATTATCCTCAAAGTACTCACTTACCTGAAAATCTGGCACCTGGCCTGGTTCGTTACCTCGTACCAAATCCAATGCAGCCTCTGCCCTTGTTAGCTTTTCTACATACTGTATCAGGAAACAACCCTGAACACACTGGACAAACACTGATCCACCTATGTTATTTTCATTCTATATTTCGAAAGTTGAACTCCCCCATAACAACTACCCTGTTACCTTTGCTCTTATCTAGAATTATCTTTGTTCTCTTTTCCTCTTCGTCTCTGGAATTATTTGGAAGCCTATAAAAAACAGCCAATCAGGTACCTTCTCGTTTCCTGCTTGTAAACTTCCTCCATATTATCTCAATAGACGAGTTCTCAAACGTTCTTTCTGTCATTGTAATACTATCCTTGACTAAAAATGCGACGCCTCCCCCTCTTTTACCATCTTCTCTGTTCTTACTGAAACATCTAAATCCCGGAACCTGCAACAACCATACTTATTCATGCTCTATTCATTTTTTCTGAAATGGCCACAATATCGAAGTTACAGGTACCAACCCATGCTGCACGTTCACCCACTTTATTCCGGATGTTTGTGGAATTTATGTAGACACATTCACTTATACTATATATGAAACCCCAGATCCACTCAGTTAGATTGTGCACAGTTACTCAATCACCGGTATGTATTGCCTATGTTTAAAACACCAGATCCAAAAGATTAGATTACACACTGTAAATCACTCCCCGGTACTTGTTATCCACCATCTATACACCAGATGGCCTCAATTAGATCACATATTGTACCTCACTCCCCAATATATGTAATCCCGTGTATAAAACCACAGATCACTTCAATTAGATTGCACACTGTGCATCACGTCTCCGTTTATGTTATACCATGTATTAAAAACTCACGATCCCCTCGATCTGATGAAAGGCTCTAACTCACTCTCCGCTATGTGTTACCATTTATATAAAGCCCAAGATCCCCTCAATTATATGACACACTGTAACGCACTCACTGGTGTGTGTCATCCTGCATATAAAATCACAGAACCCTTCGATAAGCTTACATTCCATAACTCACACCCCGGTTTGTTATTCTCCTGTTCAAAACACAATGGCCTGGTGCAAAATGTCAATGTGACACTTGTCCTCCCCCTCACATCCTTTGTTTTAGAAAATCTAGATGAAATCTAAATGCTGTATGAGAGAAAGATCTGAGATTGTGCATGAGAGAGAGAGATAGAGAGAGAGAGAGAGAGACAGAGAGACAGAGAGACAGAGAGACAGAGAGAGAGAGAGAGAGATTCCATATGAGAGAGACGCGAGAATGTACATGCGAGAGTGTAAGAATGTGTATGAGAGAGATTCTGTATCTGTCAGAGTGATCGTGAGAATGCATATGAGAGAGATATGGAGATTGTGCAGGAGCGAGAGAGAGACGTAGTGAGATTGTGTATGAGAGAATGTGAGATTGTGTGAGAGAGAGCAAGATTGTGTATGAATGAGAGAGTGCGATTGTATATGAGAGTGATTGTGCATGAGGGAGAAATTTGGATTATGTATGAGAGACCGTGATTAAACATGAGACAGAGTGAGATTGTGCATGAGAGACATGGAGATATTGTGTATAAATAAAATGGGGCAAATGTATAAAAAGCGGTCTTGAAATTTGATGAAAGAATCACACCAGCTTTCTGTGATTTGTGTATAAGTATAGGATAATAGTTTTGAATTCTGAATACGTACTGAAGTAAAGAAGGACTTAACACAGTAATGCAGGTCCATGATAGCACGCACACACGCACAGTCGCTCACACACAGAGATGCACACAAGCTCACAGTTATACAGGGACATGGAACGGCAAACTGATATTGGGAATTTAAAAGAAAAGTTCCATTAAACAATCCCTAGGAGTCATTTCAAAACATGATATTTAAAGAAATGGGTCAGGCTCAAGACGCTGAAAGGCTCCTGTCTCACACTTCGGAAAGGAATCAGATTGTGTTTTTGGTAGCAGGACGTGGCACATGGGATTAGATTGACTTTACATGCGGATTTTCAGAAACAGTAATCTAATCGGGAATCAGAACAGAACAAAGAGAATCAAACAAAAAGACTTAGTGTTACATTTGAGAAATAGTTCTTTTGCTGTTGAGAATGCTTGCATCATGGTCGAGAAGGAAGGGCCATGTGCCTGTGGGCGCATGTGTGTGTGTGCAAGAGAGAGTGTGTGTGCGTGTATGTGTGCGTGAGAGCGAGTCTGAGCGTGTGTGTGTGTAACTGTATGTGGAAGAGAATCTGTTGTGATAGAGAGATTGTGAGTATGAGTGAGTGAGAATGTGAGTGTGTGCATGTGTATATATGTGCAAATGTTTGCATGTGAGAGAGTATGTATGAGAGAGTATGTATATGAGAGTGTGAGGGTGAGTCTGTGTGTGAGAGACTGTATGTGAGAGTGCGTGAGAGTTTGAGTGTGTGAAAGTGTGAGAGTGAATTTGTGACATAATGTATGACACAGTGTGTGAGAGACTGTGTAGCGTGTGTGAGAGAGTGTGTAGGCCTGCCTGTATAGAGCATAGAACATAGAGCACAGAACAGAACAGGCCCTTCAGCCCACGATGTTGTGCCGACCACTGATCCTCATGTATGCGCCCTCAAATTTCTGTGACCATATGCATGTCCAGTAGTCTCTTAAACGTCCCAAATGACCTCGCTTCCACAACTGCTGCTGGCAACGTATTCGATGCTCTCACAACTCTGTGTAAAGAACCCACCTCTGACATCCCCTCAATACTTTCCTCCAGCCAGCTTAAAACAATGACCCCTCGTGTTAGCCATTTCTGCCCTGGGAAATAATCTCTGGCTATTGACTCTATCTATGCCTCTCATTATCTTGTATACCTCAATGAGGTCCCCTCTCCTCCTCCTTTTCTCCAATGAAAAACGTCCGAGCTCACTCAAACTCTCTTCATAAGATAAGCCCTCCAGTTCAGGCAGCATCCTGGTAAATCTCCTCTGAACCCTCTCCAAAGCATCCACATCTTTCCTATAATAGGGCGACCAGAACTGGACGCAGTATTCCAAGTGTAGTCTAAACACAGTTTTATAGAGCTGTATCAAGATCTCACGATTCTTAACGTCAATCCCCTTGTTAATGAAAGCCAAAACACCATATGCTTTATTAAAATCCCTGTCCACTTGGGTGGCAAATTTAAGGGATCGATGTACCTGCATACCAAGATTTTTCTGTTTCTCCACACTGCCAAGAATCCGATCCTTAAACCTGTACTCAGCTTTCAAATTCGACCTTTCAAAATGCATCACGTCGCATTTATCTAGGTTGTACTCCATCTGCCACTTCTCAGCACATCTCTGCATCCTGTCAATGTCCCGCTGCAGCCTACACAGCCCTCTATACTCTCAATGACACCTCCAACCTATGTGTCATCTGCAAACTTGCTAACCCATCCTTCATTCCCCTCATCCAAGTCATTAATAAAAATTACAAACAGTCGAAGCCCAATGGCAGAGACCTGTGGAACGCCAGTCACCACAGACTTTCAGTCAGAATATTTTCCTTCTACAATCACTCGCTGTCTTCTGTTGGCCAGCCAATTCTGTATCCAGACAGCTAAGTTTCTCTGTATCCCAGTTCCCCTAACCTTCTGAATGAGCCTACCATGGGGAACCTTATCAAATGCCTTGCTCAAGACCACATACACCACATCCACATCTCGACCCTCATCAAATTTTCTAATCACATCCTCAAAGAACTCAATAAGGTTTGTGAGGCATGACCTGCCCCTCACAAAGCCGTGTTGACTGCATTTAATCAAGCCATGCTCTTCCAGATGGTCATAAATCCTATCCCTCAGAATCCTTTCTAATACCTTGCAGACGACAGACGTGAGACTTATTGGTCTGTAATTGTCGAGGGTTTCTTGAAGAAAGGATTACATTTGCCCCTCTCCAGTCCTCAGATACGGCGCCAGTGGAGATCGAGGATGCAAAGATCTTCGCAAGTGACGAAGCAATTGAATTTCTGGTTTCCCACAGCAGTGGAGGAAAAATCTGGTCCGGGCCTCGTGACTTGTCAATATTAATGTTTGACAAAATTTTCAACACATCAGCTTCCTCTATTTCTATCCATTCCAGCATACACACCTGCTCTTTAAAGGTTTCATTCACTACAAAGTTCGTTTCTTTCGTAAAGACAGAAGCAAAAAAACTCATTTCGGGCTTCCCCTCCCTCCTCAGACTCCACACACATATTCCCTATGCTATCCCTGATCGGCCCTACTCTTTCTTTGACCATTCTCTTATTCCTCACAGAAGTGTAAAATGCCTTTGTGTTCTCCCTAATCCGTTCTGCCAAGCCTTTCTCGTGCCCACTCCTTGCTCTCCTCAGACCATTGTTGAGCTCCTTCCTCGCCTGCCTGGAATACTCTATAGCTGAGCTTGACCCTAGCTTCCTCCCCCTTATGTAAGCTACCTTCTACCTTTTGAGGAGAAGCTCCACCGCTCTCGTTATCCGAGGTTCCTTTATCTTACCACTTCTTGCCTGTCTCAGAGGGACATATTTATTCATCACTTGCAACAACTGTTTCTTAAACAGTCTCCACATGTCTATAGTGCCTTTACCATGGAACAATTGCTCACAATGCATGCTTCCTAACTCATGGCTAATCGCATCATAGTTGCCTCTTCCGTAATGAAATATCCTCCCAGTTTGCTAAATCCTCTCCTTCTCCATAGCTATGTAGAATGCGAGGCAGTTGTGTACACTATCAGCAAGATGCTTTCCCACGACAAGATCTGACATCTGCCCCGGCTCGTTTCCGAGCACCAAGTCTAGAATGGCCTCTCCCCTCACCGGCCTGTCAACGTACTGAGTTAGGAAACCCTCCTGAACACACCTTACAAAAACAGCTCCATTCAAATGTTCTGCTCGAAGAAGGTTCCAATAAATATTAGGAAAGTTAAAGTCACCCATTGTAACAACCCGACTACGTCCACACTTTTCCAAAATCTGCTGACCTATGCTTTCTTCCATCTCCTTGCTGGTATTTGGTGGGGGGTGGGGGGGGGCGTGGTGGGGGCTGTAGTAAATACCAAACGAGGTGACTGCTCCCTTGCTGTTCCTAATTTCCACGCATACTGACTCGGTAGGCAGATCTTCCTCGACATTGGAAGCTTCTGTAGCTGTGACATCCTCTCTGATTAGTAGTGCTACACCCTCTCCTTTTTTCTCCCTTCCTTATTATTTTTAAATGCTTTAAACCCTGTAACATCCAACAACCATTCCTTCCCCTGAGAAACCCAGGTCTCTGTTATGGCCACAACATTATAGCACCAGGTACTGATCCATGCTCTAAGTTCATCACTTTTATTCCTGATATTCCTTGTGTTAAAGCAAACACACTTTAACGGATCCCTTGGTTCCTTCCCAGCACAATCCTTCCCACTAGCTGGTCTACCTCTTGCTATTGCCTCATCTGCATCATCTATCACCTCCGGTATACAGCGCATGTTCCCACACCCCACCCCCCCCCCCCCCCCCGCCCCGCCAAACTAGTTTAAACACTCTCGAACTACTCGAGCAAGCCATCCACCCAGGACATTGGTCCCCTTCTAGTTCAGATGCAACCCGTCCTTCTTGTTCAGGTCCCACCTTCCCCAGAAGGCATCCCAACTGTCTACATTTCTGAAGCCCTCCCTCCTGCACCAGCTACGCAGCCACGTGTTAAGCTGCACCCGCTCCCTGTTCCTCGCCTCCCTATCTCGTGGCACCGGTAGTAAACTCGAGAACACTCGTCCTGCTTTGCAGCTTCGAGCCTAACTCCCTGAAATCACTTTTTATATCCTGAATCCTTTTTCTGGCTATATCATTAATGCCAATATGTAACACGATTTCTGGCAGTTCGCCCTCCTCTTTTAGAACCTTATTCACCCGATCGGAGATGTCCCCGATCCTGGAACCAGGGAGGCAACATACCTTCCGGGATTCCCGATCCTGACGACAAAATCTCCTGTCGATTTCTCTAACTATCGAGTCCTCTACCACGAGTACTTTTCTATTCTGCCCGCTTCATTTCTTTGCCACAGTGTCAGGCTCAGTGCCAGAGAACTGACGACTAGGGATCTCCTCTGGTAGGTCATGGCCCCTGTCAGTATCCAAAACGGTATACTTATTGCTGAGGGGAATGTCCGCAGGGGATCTCTGCACTGTCTCTCTGTCCCCTTTCCTCCCCCCAACTGTAACCCATCTATACTTGTCCTGAGCCTTGGGAGTGACCAACTCCCGGTAACCCCTCTCAATTATCCCCTCAGCCTCCCGAATGATCCGTAGTTCATCCAGCTCCAGCTCCAATTCCCTAACACTGTTTTCAGGGAGCTGGAGTTGGTGTACTTCCCACAGATATAGCCAGCGGAGACGTGTGCCATGTCTCCCACCTGCCACATTGTGCAGGAGGAGAAGGCAACTGCCCTAGCATACATACCCGACTTATCTGAACACCCACTCAGTACTAAAGTAGAAAGCTTAGTCCATGTTGCTATAAAATTAACAACAAACTTATCTTCAATAGAGGAAGTTTGGAATGAATCTTACCTTATTAACGAGGTTAGAGGAGGAGGGCGGGTGGGAGACAGTACAGTTGTAGAGTCTCGGGTTTAGCCGCCTTGCTGATGTATATGGTCACTGCTTTCGTTCTCGGCTGTCCCTCTGGTCATCGTCAACAATCAGTGGGAAATTGAGAAACACATTCATTGGGACATTCCAGTTATCTATAATCATAAGTTTGCAATGACAGGGATTTTTAACTTTTCAAAGATAGTTTGGGACGAACACATTGCTAAGAGCTTGAATGAAAATAAATCTGTTAAGTGTGTACGTGATTATATTTTCTGATTCACTGTCCAAAGGATGGCATGGCGGCTCAGTGCTTAGCACTGATATATATGGTCACTGCTTTCCTTCCCAGCTGCCCCTCTGGTCCTCGTCACTTCCTCCGCTGTGTTCCCTTATTCTCATTTTTGTCACTTGCCCTGTCTTATTATCCAAGCGAAGGTCAAGTTTTACACCTAATCCAGTCGGAACATTTATATATTGTTCAAGGAAATTTCCTTGAATACATTTGATAAACTCTTTAACTTTCAAACCTCTAACACTATGATAAGGCCCGTGACTTTTTATTGTATCCTTGCTATTCTAATATTTCTCTTCATAATTGTTTCTTAATTTCCCTCTGGAAATTGCATTACCATTAGTTTTTCCCCATCAAGGTGATCTCTTTTTGTTTTCACTTGAAGAAATCATCAATTCAACTTCATTTAAAAAGCAATTCCCCACCTCCATTTAGAAAAAAAGAAATATTCAGATGATGTCACCACAACTGACCAGACCAGCATTTATTGCCCATCCTTAATTACCCATTGGTAATTCAGAGTGAAACGCACTGCTGTAGGTCTGGACCTTGTAGGCCTGCACTTGAGGCCAGACCAGATAATGATGGCATCACAGGCTATTAGTGAAACAGATGGGTTTTTTTATGATCATTGACAACGATTTCCTCAAGCTCATTTTACATCCAACTCTAGATTTTATTGAATTAAGATGATAATCATGTGCTATTGTAGGATATGAACCCAGCTCCCTCAAATGTTACATGGGTCTCCAAATTACCAGTCTCATGAAAAAATGATTAGGCCATCGTCTCCGCTTTCAGCAATGACAGAAAGCCCCTTTCCTTCTACAAATATATTCTGAAAAAGTAAACATTCATGTTTCGTCGCCTCTTGAAGGACCCTTAATAGACTTCTGTTCAAAAAAAAGCACAGCATTTGTTTGTGTACCTTCTTATCTTTCAGGTTTATTTGTATTGCATTATAGACCCCCCAGCCCAATAATCAGTGGGATATGAGAAACACATTTATAGGTACATTCCAGTTATCTATAATCATAAGTTTGCAAATACAGGGATTTTTAACATTTCAATGATAGATTGGGACGAACATATTGCTAAGAGCTTGGCTGAAAAGAAATCTGTTCAGTGTGTACGTGATTTTTTTCTGATTCATTGACCAAAGGATGGCATGGCGGCTCAGTGCTTAGCACTGCTGTCTCACAGTGTCAGTGACCCGCGTTCGATTCCAGTCTCGGGAGTCTGCGGAGTTTGCACGTTCTCCCTGTTTCTGTGTGGGCTCCTTCTGGGTGCTCCAGTTTCCTCCCACACTCCAAACATGATTAGATTACAGTGTGGAAAAAGCCCTTTGGACCAACAAGTCCACACTGTCCCACCATAGCACAACCCACCCAGACCCATTCCCCAAAATTTAACCCACACATGGCCAATTCGCCTAGCCTGCACATTTTTGGATTGTGGGAGGAAACCAGAGCACCCGGAAAAACCCCACGCAGACACGGGGAGAATGTGCAAACTCCACACAGAGAGGCGCCTGATGCGTGAATTGAACCCGGGTCTCTGGCGGTGTGAGGCTGCAATGCTAACCACTGGGCCACCCATAATTTATTTTGGTAAATTAGCCATGCTAAATTGCCAATGGTCTTCAGGGATGTGTAGGATAGGTGCGTTAGTCAGGGTCAAAAATAAGGTAGGGGATTTGGTCGTGGTAGATTTGTTGTGCCACAGGGCCTGCTTCTATGCTGTAGGGATCCTAATTCTCTCCGGATGCACCGACTAGAAAAGGAGTAAAGTTTGACTTTCTGTTTGTAAATAAGGCAAAGCAATTGACCTCGATGTCAGTGAAGGAGCACTTTGGGACCAGAGATCATAATTCTCTTGGTTTAAAATAGTCATATAAAAGAATAAACCGAATCTAAAATCTAAAGCTCTAAATTTGGACGTGGGCCAATGTTGTAGGTACAAGGCATGAACTATCAATATTGATTGGGGTGGCTATTCAGAGATAAAGGGACGGCTGCAAAGTTCGAACATAGGAACATAAAAATAGTATCAGGAGTGAACCATAAGGCATCTTAAGCCTGCTTCACCGTTCATAACATCATTTCACGCCCTCAGCTATAGGTTCTGATTCCTATACTGGCAAAAAATGCGTCTCAAGAAAGTAGCCTTAACCGCTTCACTGGACAGGAATTTCCACAGTTTCACAGCCCTTTGAGTGATGAAATTACTCCTCAAATTGGTCCAAAATCTGCAGCCTTGATTTTGACGCTACGCTTGCTCGATTACCTGCGAGTGCGAACAGTCTCCCTGTTTCTATTTTTTTTTTGGAAGCTCGCCTTGCCTTCTTAGAAATTCCAATCAGTACAGTCCCAGACTACTCATAAGCCACATTTCTCAATTGCAGAATCAATTCAGTGAGCCACCTCTGCTTCCCCACCAGTGACAGTATATCCTTTCTCACAAGGAGACAAACTGAACCGGTGTGGGCTCAACAACACCCTATACATGGATTAGTGGTGCTGGAAGAGCACAGCAGTCCAGGCAGCTAGCAAGTAGCTTCGAAATCGACGTTTCGGGCAAAAGGCCTTCATCAGGTTTCCTTACTCACTGTCACATGTCACACGTTTTCACCGTTGGTCATCCAGGCAAGTTGGAGATTATTTCATCACTTTCCTGACTTGTGCCTTGTAGTTGGGGGATGCTTTCTACATTTAATCTGTCTATCCGTTTATGAACGTTGTAAATTTATAACAATATTGTTTATTCTTCTAATCTTCACAGAAAACATGCCCAGTCTCCTCAATCGCTAATTTATCGGACAGTCCCACCAACCCAGCAACCAGTTTAGTGAACATCCCTATACTCCTTCTTAGGTAAATAGGCAAGAAGACCAGATGTGCGCACAATACTCCAGGAGAGATGTCACCTCTATAAAGAAATCTCAACAGCGAACGTAAGATTTGCCTTCTGAATTGTTTTCTGCACCAAACTGCTAAGTTCAGTACCTTGTGAACAGGAATATCTTGGTCCTTCTGGACCTCAATAATTTCAACCGTATACCATTTAAGAAATGATCTGCACCGTTAGGTTTCAATCCAAAGGGGATAACCTTGTACTTCTTCACTTTCTCTTGGATCTCCCATTCTCTTCTCTGTTCACTCGGCCTATTTAAATCCACCTGAAGGCTCTTGGCACCTTCTTCAATATTTGCAATCTCACTAAGTTTTATGTCATCTGCAAACTTGGAAATATTACAATCATTCCCCAGAGCAGGGGCACAAGCACTGATCCTTCTGTTCACAGCTTGACAACCTGAGAATGACTCTTTCAATATGATCTTCATAAATAACAGCACGGTTTGAAGAACTGATTGGCTTCTTGTTTCTATTTGCTATGGGATTGCGAGGACCATGTGTCGATTTACAATGAGATACCCGGAATATGGGGCGCGTGGTTATTATTAAGGATCCAATGAAAAGTATCACCAACATTGAAATCTTCATGCTGAGTACCGAGTGAAATCAGCTGATTATTGAAACAGTTCTTGATCCTTGTCCACTTTCAAGTGTTTTCTGTTAACAGATCCAATTGCTGCACGCAGGTGGATTGAAGCTGTAAATAAGATCTCACAAACTTATTTAATAGTAATTGCCAAATCATGAAATGGTATTGAGGAATTGTTGTTATGATAATATAGCTAATATTGAGAACTGTTTTCTCTTTGTGTCAGCTGAAGATGTTCAACAGAAACACAAGTAGATACTCCAGATACAAACTGAGAAGCTGAGTGGACACTATCCTAAGAAAGGAGAAGATGAGTTTCCAGCTAGTTGATCGATATGCTAAGTTAGTGCTCATCACCAATGTATGATATTAGACATTTCGAGAAAATGAACTTCTGGTAAGAGGCCGAGACCGAGAAGAGTGGAGAGAGAAACATCCCTGGAAAGAACTAGAAAAAATACAAACTGATCAGTTGTTCCAGAGCAATGTTTTCATCCCAGAGAACTTCCACATCTGGGAGTACGGTAGCAGTGATTTTTGGATCCCGGAACTGGAGAATAAACAATGGTAGGAAAGAATGTATGTGATTGGGCCACTGGGAAAATATACCCAAACTTTCATTTGTTTTCCATTTAAATTTCAGGATTGAATGCTCGTCACTATGGAAGAAACCTGAGGATCCTGATGCTGGAACGGTATCGTTACTTTGGGAATGTTATTGGAGAGGTCTGGAAAAACCCAGAGGAATTGCACTTTATATTTGATGGTTTGAAAGAAATCAAGGACAGTACTGATATTTCTGATGTTCTGAAAAATATGCACTAATCAGTTCATATGCACTAATCGTGAATGCTGGTGTGACAGTTTCTGACTCTGTGTGTTTAATCCAGCACAAGCTGCTCCAGGGATCTTCAGTGCTAGTGGTCAGCTGTCCCATTGATTGGAAATAGCTGAGTTCAGTGCTGGCCTGAAATCCTGGGATTTGTTTTTGATGAACCGAATGAATATTTCATCAGAATTATTGAAGATCAGATGATGGCAGCAGCTGTTTCCAAATACGTGAAGGAGAACAAGATTCGATATACCATGGGCTACGACCCTTCGTACAACTGGATCCTCGGTCTGTTATTGAGTCACTTTTTCACATAACAATTCGGGAAACTGCAACAACTTCCGAAGACCATCACCCAATTATATTCTGACTATAGTTACAACATTGTGGAAAACCATGGCTGAGAGATTGAAGACCCCTCTGCTGTACTACTGAAGCTTGGTGAGATGGCTTTCACAGGATTCCGAAGAGGAAGGTTGTATTCAGGAATTAACTTCCTGTCTGAGTTCCTCATGGAACTATTGGAGAGAGATTAGACTGTGCACTGTGCGGTTTACACGCTCCCACACGTTGCCAGCCAAGAGTTTGTCGCTGCACTCGCACAATGCCAGACCCCAGATCCAAGGGACATTGGGAAGCTCCGCAGTGAAGTCCTTGGGAAGGAAAATGAGCTTGATGGATTGAGCCTGGCTCCTGGTGAACTGTGGAATGTCAGTGAATTCTATGACACAATTAAACACAGCGGTGCACAAGGCAATACTGAAGGATTCCAAAGTCTGTCCCCTGAATGTGAAGTATTGAGGTAATGCTATGTTGGCTCTTAAATCCTTTCTGAATCTTCTCTAGTTAGGTAATATCCTTCCTGAAGCAGGGTAGCCAGAACTGCCAGATGGGAGGGTGATGTTGACTCATTTTAACGGAGATTGGAATTAAAGAACAAACAGAAATAGAGCAAATTTTGCGGTCGTGATCATTAATATCTTGGAGAGTATTTCTGATCAGGGATTTAGAGTCACCTGAGCGGTATTGAGAGGTTTTACGGTATATTTGTATAGATCTTCTCAGCTGAGATGAACGCTGGGACCTTTTGGAAGATCTGAGGCATGAACTTTGGTGTGAATTATCCATGAATTTTGAACCTGTTAATGTGCAGTTTCCCTTCTATACATGACTCTCTGTAACTCTGGGCTAGAGCAGAAGGTTTCTGCCAGTTCTGACGCATTGACTTGATTAGTTCTCCAGAACAAAGATAGTATGAAGCCTCGTGTTAACTCCTGTGAGATGGTAAAACTGAATTCACAGTCATGAAATGCAAACTCTATCGCCCCCAAATCATCGAGTCATGGAGTCATGCTACATTGAAACAACAGATCCTTCTTTCGTACTGATCCTCATTGACCAGCTTTCCCAAACTATCTCCAGTAATGGGTATTTAGTCAAATATCATTGTCACTTGCAATTTATTAATTGCAGTAGAATCTTCCAATTTGTTCTGTTGGCTTGTATTTTTACATCATAGACGCTCTCATTTGACTATTTCATGTTTCTTATAATATTCGAGACACACATTTTGCACAAATTTTGTTTTGACTAAATGCGTTTCTCGCTACTTCTGTTTAGTTTCCAGAGCAATGACCGGTGAGATTCATGAATAAATTTACATCTGTAGCTCCGAGGAAACCAAACTGCGCAATACAGGGACTGGAGTAAGTAGCAGAATGTAAGATGCTTATAATAACCAGATGTCTGACACTGTACACTTAATAAAAAGTGTGCAAGTTTAAGCGTATCTGCAATGACATTAATACCAAACAACGGAAGTGAAACTGAACAAGCGTGGAGAGGTAAAACAGATGGCATCATATTTGCCAGCTCTTGCAGGCCCACCCAGTAATCAAACTCTGAATTGATTGAAACTAAAATCGGGCTTCACAAAGTACGGAAGAACCAGGCAATCTCCTGTATTCTGTATCTGTACCAGTGAAAGGACTGTCTATGACTGAGGAATACAAAACCATAAAATACACACACTGCAGGAAGTACCAGGCTTTGTGGCATTGTGTTTGACATTGTCTGACAATGTACTCTATCGGTAACAATTAAAAAGCACTGCATGTTATTAATATTAATAAACTTTTATTCACATAATTCAGTGAGAGTGAAAAATACGGTACATTACAATAGGCAAAACTAGCATAGTAATGGTATGGTTAAATATGGTTCTCTTTTGTTAGAATTGATCGTACAAATATACTCCTATCAGTAACATTGTACTTTATACTGTAAATACTGTACATAGTTGCAGCATCCTTGTCCATACTGAATCTTACCCATGTTATCTTTTCTGCTTTCAAATATTTCATTTGCTTGATGCAATTTCTGGCATGAATGTTGTCAGTATCAGATTCTGGGACCTCTGACCTCATCTCTGCTTTCAGTGCGCATTGCTCAGTGATGGATCTGACGCAAATTGGTGATAAATTGTGTCATTTCGTAGTAAAACAACTGTCTGTGGCTGTGGGGATTCCAAACCGTAATATATAGATTGTGACGTAAGTGCCAGATTATGAGAGAGTGCAGTTATAAGAACTGATTATCTATCACTGTGATGACGACTGACAGTTGCTATTTTATTAACAACGCTACATTATTTTTCGTCCTAGTAATGACTTATTAGTTAAACTGCCCACTATTTAAAATAGTGATTGTAGAATTTGAAAGTAGAAGTGGCATTAAACACTATGACAATTTGTATCAGCAAAACTGTCAATAATAAAGGTTTTGTACATTATTTTTAATCTGTATTAGAACTATTAATCAGCACGACATCACTAGTAACAGAGTTTTCATGAATTCCATAGTATTCCTGTCAGGAACAGAAATTAAAATATTTTAAATATTCCATAATAAAGTAACACTGTACATTAATGTGATCAGTGATAGTGTAGTAACGCATTATATATTGTATCACATTATACATTATTAACACATAAGTCCATAAGAAACATGTAAATCATTATTTTATAAACTTATATCAGGTCTCGTCTCAAACGCCCATGATCCAGTGGAAAAAAATTCAGCCTATCTAGCCATTCTTTATAACTTAAACCTTCCACACTCGGCACAATCCTGGTAAATCTCTTCTGAACCCTCTCCAGCTTAATAATATCCTTCCTAGAACTGGGCGGCCAGAAACGGACACAGATTCCAGAAGAGGCCTCATCAATGTTCTGCACAACGTTAACATGACTTCCGAAATAAGTAGTAGGCCATTCAGCTCCTTCAGCCTCCTCTGATATTCAATCGGATCATGGCTGATCCACCATTTCCACTTTTCTGCCCTTTCTCCATAATCCTTGATTCCCCGACTGATCAAAAATCTTCCTATCTCAGCCTTAAATACACAAAAGGGGACAATTGGTATGTTTCAGGGTGACACTAAAATTGGTGGCATAATAGCAGTGAAGAAGGATTTGTTAGATTACAAAGGGATATTGATCAAATATGACAATGGTCTGAAAATGTCAAATGGAGTTCAATCTGGATTAATGCAAGGTATTGCATTTTGGTACACCAAACAAGGGGTGGGCATAGAATGAAATATATGTTCTTGGGTAGTATTGCAGAACACGGGGACCTAGGGGTGCATGTCCATAAAGCTTTGAAGTTTACATCACATAGGTTGTTAAGAAATGCGTTTGGCAGGCTTGCCTTAATTGCTCAGCCTTTTGAGTAGAGGAGTTCGGAAGTCATGTAACGTTGTCCAGAACATTGATGTGGCCTCTTCCGCAATACTGGGTCCGGTTCTGGTCGCCCAGTTATAGGAAGGATTTTATTAAGCTGGAGAGGGTTTTGATGAGATTTTCAAGGATGCTGCAGAGTATGGGAGGCTTGAGTTATAAAGAAAGGCTGGATAGGTTGTGATTTTTTTTCCACTGGATCATAGGAGTTTGAGAAGTGACCTGATAGAAGTTTTAAAACTACTGTGTTAATTTGCATGTTTTTTTTCCGAGGATGGGGGATCTCGAGACTCCGGTGAATATTTTTCAGATGAGAAGAGAGATTTTATCAAGACTTAAGAACAATTCTTTTCCCATAGAGGGTTGTTCCCATGTGAAATTACTTTCCTGAGGTAGTGGTGGTTGTGGTTACAATTGCAATGTTTAAAAGACATTTGGATAGGTAGGTGAATAGAAAAGGCTTGGAGGGATATGAGCCAGGAGCATGAAGGTGGGGCTAGTTTTGTTTGAGATTGTGTTTGCCATGGACTGGTAGGACTGAAGTGTCTGTTTCCATGCTGGCTGACTCAATATTTCTGCCCCACAGGTCTCTATGACATCGAATTCCAAAGACAACCCTCAGACAGGAAAATTCTCCTCATCTCTTTCTTGGAAAAAAGGGGCTCTAATTTAAGTCTATGTCCTCTGGTTCTAGACTTCTCCATGAGGCGAAACCTCCTCTCAGTATTTACCCTGTCAGGCCCGTTAAGAATCCTGTATGTTTCAGTGAGATCACCTCTCATTTATCTAAACTGCAGCAAGTAGTGTTCCAGCCTGTTAAAATTTTGTTCCTAAGGCAATCTCTCCGTACTGCAGATCATCCAAGTGAATCTTCTTTGAACTGCATCCAATGAAATGAAACCTTTCCCTAAATATAGAAAGCAAAGCTACTCACAGCACTCCCGATGTGGTCTCACCAGCATCTTGTGCGGCTGCAGTTCGACATCCTGACTCTTGTTCTCCAACCAAATTGAAATTAGATCAAACATTCCATTAGCATTATCTACTGCCCCCTGTCTGCGAGCTTTGTGTTTCCTGCACAGGTTCCCCACATTTTTTGTATTGCAGCTTTCTGCAGCCTTTCCCTATTAAAGTAATACTTACCTATTGTTTCCCTTCCAAAATGAACACTTTTATTTCTATCAGAGTGCTCATGTCAAATTTCACGTCTGCTTCACTTTAATTTCAATTTTCCATTTTAGCCCTCTCTCCATCTCTAAACTCAAGCCCGACAAATGCTTGGCTCTCATTGTCTGGTGCTCATGATCTTGTTTCCGCTCTCACTACAAATCAGTCACGAACATTTCTGAAGGTGAGCAATAATAAACTGGGAGGTTCAGGAGTGGAACTATTGACCCCAAACTGAAAAACACAGAGGTGGTGGTGGTGAGGGGAAGGAAAGAAGTACTGGACATTCATTCATAACAACTAGATGGCTATAAGTGGAGATTAATAATTGAACCATATCATTTGCATCATTGAGCCTGTTAATAATATAACCATTGAGAAATTACTGCCAATAATGATGTCATTCTGAAAATGTGCCTGCTTTCCTCTCAAACTCCTGCATAGCTTTATTTGTCCCCTGTCTCGCTTTTCAGAAAATAATCCATTGTCGTCTTGGATGCCTGATTTGAATCTACCTCAATACGCTCTTAGGCAGATCCTAACCATTTAATGCAGGAAATAACTTGCTCATGTTGCCACTGCCAAATACCTGAAATAAAATGCTTTCTGGTTCCCAATTATTTCACCAATGGGAACATTTTCACCCAATGTACTCTGAGTTAATGGATGCTCGAAGTTCTGCAAATATTTTATGCTAAGCACTGAATTTTAGAACTGGTTACCTTCACTATGTACAGAATAATCAAGAAAATTGAAATATTCCCATGAATTCAATCTGATGAGTTTTAAGAAAGGTATTGATTCCTTACATTGACTTGGCCCTCAGTGTTGACATTTCCAAGTTCTTTCCTGTTGGCAATTTTGAAATTTTCTGCACCTAATCAAATATTAACTCATCTTGATTTTAACACTTTGAGGATAGAGAAATAAAGCACTTTCTGAAACTGGTACTGAGGGCTAAATATCAATCTCAGTACATGTTTCTCTCTCCTTGTGCACTTGATTGACACCCACAAGAATTCCCAGTCCCTCAATCACCAATGTTCGGTAGCAGCAGTGTGTATTATCTACAAGATACACTGTATAAATTCATCAAAGATCCTTCGTCTGTACCTTCTCAATCCATAACCACTTCCATCTAGCAGGACAAGTGCTGCAGGTACATAGGAACACCACACCTGCAAGTTCCCCTCCAAACCATTCACCATCCTAAGTTGGAAATATCACTGTCAGTGAGTCAGAATACTGGAATTTCCTCCCGAATGCATTGGGGGTCAACCCACAATGTACAGTTAGACAGCAGCGGTTCAAGAAACTCATCCCACCTTTTGAATTTGGCAAGTAGGAATGAGCAATAAATGCTGGCCCAGCCAGCGATGCCCGAATCCCATGAATGAAAAAAATAAGAAAACCTCAATTAGCAATTGTGATTTATTGCTCTCGATGTCAGGGAAGACACTGCTTGGGTTCTGATGGGATGCTCCCATGTTTCTCATTGTCATCTATGTCATTCAGGACCCAGGAACATTCCACCTGCTTCGTGTCTCCAGTTTACTGGAACAGAATGTCCCATATTTTACATTTACGACTGTGTCAGAAATACTGCTGTTAATGAACTTTGGTTCTTGTTCTTTTTGTCGCCCCCAGGCTCCGTACTGCTGCCTTCTCAGAGTTTTGTGCTGAGAATCTTGCCCTCACTGTCAGAAAAAACCCGTCACTGATCGAGTTGTCTATCTCATTAAACATCTTAATCAACAGTTCTGTCCCCTCATTGTTCCACCGTGTACAAACTGCAGCATCTGCAATGGATCAAGTGAGTGTTTATGAGCTGCTTTAGTATTAGATATACAACATAGATTAGTTGCAATACGTTTCTATATTTATTATTGAACGCTAACACCAGTCTTCCTGTTATTCACATCGTAATTCCATCTCTTTAATTTCCGTTTAATCTTCAGCGTGTTTCAGATTGTGGGGAAATTAATTCACTCCAAATGGTGAAAGAAGAGAGTCTTGAACTCACTCCGATCCAGACTGAGGGGGACTGTGTCAATCACGGAAGATATAAGCATCACTGCGGTCATCACGTGAACATTTGTGGTTGATTCTGAACCCCACCCGCACAACTTTCAACCGGCTGTGCTCAAGGGTGAAATTCTATTGACCATTTCCCAGTCTCCACTTGGGCTAAGGGAGGGCCATCGCTCATTGTGAGGTCAGAGGGTCACGACACACAGGGGCCCGGTCTCACAGTGTGGTTTCTACAGGATATCTCTGCCTCAATGCTTCCTGCTGGGGACATGCACAGACACCAAGGAAACAGAGTAGGACTCTGTTTGCGCTGCAATGGAACAGTGACAAATACACTCAATATTCGTGGGTCTGTAGCGTACATTACGAGAGGAAGCTGGAGGCTCCGAAACCAGTTCCCAGTAAGCCTGCTGGGAGACGAATCTGTGCAGGAGTGAAAGGGGACTGTGCCTTTCAGCTGAGAGAGACTCCTCTGCCAACAGCATCCACTCTCTCTGGATTCACTCAGAGTGACAGCCGTGTTTTGGATATTCCTGGGCTTCTGCTTTCCAGGAATCAGACTCCACAATCGAGCATCTCCATGGAGAGAGAAAGAAAGGAAAAGCTTCTGAATCGAACAGTGAGCACAACAGCCTTGGTCACTGCACAATCCAACGTGTCCACAGGAGTAAACTGCATGACTTTGCTGGGAGTTATTTCTCACTGAATGACAGGACTTTCCCACCGGGCCCATATCCCTCCAAACTCTTCTGATTTATGTACTCATCCAGATGCCTTTTAAATACTGCAATTGTATTAGCCTCCACCACTTCCTCTGGCAGCTCATTCAACACATGCACCACCCTCTGTGTGAAAAAAGTTGCCCCTTAGGTCTTTTTTTTTATTGTTCCCCTCTCACTTTAAACCTATGATCTCCAGTTCTATACTCCTCACCCCCAGGGAAAACACCTTGTCTATTTACCCTATCCTTGCTCTTCCTATTTTATAAACATCTGTAAGATCACACTTTAGCCTCCGACGCTCCAGGGAAAACCACCCCAGCCTTTCCAAACTGTCCGTATAGCTGTAATCCTCCAATCCTGGCAACATTCTCGTAAATCTTTTCTGAATCCTTTCAAGTTTCACAATATCCTTCTGACAGGAAGCAGACCAGAACTGCACGTAATATTCCAAAAGTGACCTCCCCCACATCCGGTATATCTGCAAAATGACCTTCCAACTCCTATACTCAATATTCTGACTAATAAAGGAAAGCATACCAAACGCCGCCTTCATTATCCTATCTATCTTGCGACTCCACTTTTAAGGAGCTCTGAACCTGCACTCCAAGGTCTCTTTGGTCAGCAATACTCTCTAGGACATTACCATTACGTATATAAGTCCTGTTTAGATTTGCTTTCCCAAAATGCTAAATTTCGCATTTATCGAAATTAAACTCCATCTGACACTCCCCAGCCCATTGGCCCATTTGATAAAGATCCCGTGTAATCTGTAAACTTCTTTGCTGTCCACTAGACCTCCAATTTTGGTATCATCTGCAAACGTTCTATGTTACCATCCAATTATTAATATAAATGTTGAAAAGTAGTGGACCCAGCAGAGATCTTTATCACACTCCACTGGTCGCAGGCCTCAGTCTGAAAAGGAACCCTCCACCATCAGGTCTTCTACATTCAAACCAGTTATGTATTCCAATGGCTAGATCTCGCTGTATTCCATGAGATCTTACCTTGCTAACCAGTCTCCCATGGGGAACCTTGTCAAACCCCTTACTCAAGTCCAGATAGATCACGCCCATCACTTTGCCCTTATCAATCATCTTTGTGACTTCTTCAAAAAACTCAAATAAGTTCATGAGACATAATTTTACACGCACAAAGACAGGTTGACTATCCCTGATCAATCCTTGCCTTTCCAAATACGTTTAAATCCTGTCCCTCGGGATTCCCTCCAACATCTTTCCTACCACCGAAGGGAAGCTCACTGATCTATAGTTCCCTGGCTTGTCCTTACACCTTTCTTATATAGTGGCATCACGTTAGCCAACTCCAGTCTTATGGCAATTCACCTGTGACTATTGATAAGACAATTATCTCAGCAAGGGGCCCAGCAATCATTTCCCTAGCTTCCCATAGAGTTCTAGGGTACACCTGATTGGGAGAAAGTGAGGACTGCAGATGCTGGAGATCAGAGCAGAAGAATGTGTTGCTGGAAAAGCGCAGCAGGTCAGGCAGCATCCAAGGAGCAGGCAAATCGACATTTCGGGCATAAGCCTTCCTGATGAAAGTCTTATGCCTGAAACGTCGATTCTCTTGCTCCTTGGATGTTGCCTGACCTGCTACGAGTTTCCAGCAACACATTTTACACATGATTGGGCCCTGGGGATTTAATTACGTATATTAAACGCTAATTTGCCATTTGTCTGTTCACTTCCCCAGCTGATCAAGGTCCTGATACATTTTCTATAATCTTCCTCACTGTCCACGATACCACCCTATTTTAGTGTCATCAGCAAAACTGATTACTCATGCCTTGTACAGTCTCATCCAATCACTGATATAGATAACAAACAGCAATGGGCAAGCAACCACACCTGAGGGACTCCAATAGTCACAGGCCTGCAATCAGACAAGCATTCTTTGACTATTACCCTCTGCTTCCTACTGTCAAGCCAATTACGTATCCAATTTGCCAGCTTGCCTGGGATTCCATGAGATCCAACCTTCCAGAACAGCCTATCATGTGTAACTTTACCAAATGCCATAAGGCTCTATTTCTGTTTCCCAGTTATAGTTTGTCATTTTGGGGGATTGCTTCAAAACTTCCTCATCCCTTTGAATTCTATTTTATTCCCAATTTCCTGCAGGATCTCTTACTGTGACATGACTCATTTACTCAACTTCATGGTGCAATGCTGGATCTGAAACAGGTCCATCCCCAGTCATTGAACAATGTTGTTGTTCCAACAAACCATGAAAAACGTACGTCTGCCACCCTGCCCTTCTCAGGCTTGCTGGTCACTTCATCAAAGAACTCTTCACAAATTTGTGAGGCATGATCTCCCATTCACAAAGCCATGCTGACAGTTCCGAATCAAACCCTATCTTTTCAAATGCATACACATCTTATCCCTCACAATCCTATCAATTAAATCACCCACCATAGACGTTAGGTTTATCAGCTTATCGTTCTGAGGATCTTTGTGCCCTGGAGTTAGTAATTTTCTTTTTATATTCCACCCAGAAATTAGAGAAAACATTGATGAAATATCTGTGCCATTTCCCCTGTGCTCCCATATCCCGAGGATTGGAGGGAGGCTGTTGAGTGGGGGAGGTCTCTGGGTCTTTCAACCCCGCCCCTCCCCCCAGGCTATCTACAGGAGCGCGCCCCCAAATCCAACTGCTCACGTCACTGCGGCTTGGGGTGCATCACGCGCAGGCACATTCGAACTCCCTGCCGTTGGCCACCAACCGGCGCAGGTCGTGTGTGTGCACGTCAGAACTACAATTCCCATTAGGCCCCGCGGCCCGATCCTCCACCACACCAAGCTCACCGGCCCTTACTGCGCAGGCGCTGTCTACCAGGGCAGCATGGGTAATGTAGTCCTCCCAGAGTGTTCTGTGGGAACTGAGTTGCTGAGGGAGGTTGTGTGGAGAGAGAAACAGTTAATGTCTAGAGTCTGATCTAACTCTTGTTCAGAACTGGAAAGGAGTTGCTGGAAATTGCTGGGGTTTGTGTTGTAGGCCCGAGGGGAACAGATGGTGAGAGTGCCCAGAGCTAAAGAATATGCCTTTTTGTTGTATATTTGAGGCTGTTCCTTCCCAAGTTTGTACCTGATCATTTGCAGCCAGACATTTCACTCTTTCCCTGCTTATCTCGGGCAGTGCTCCCTCTCAGACTCCACTCATTGCAATCTGCTTCTGCTCCCCAGTTATTATTTGTCTTTTATCGGGATCACTTTAAAACTTCGTCATCCCTCTGAATTCCATCTTATTCACAATTTCCTGGAGGATCTCTTACTGTGACATGACGCATTTACTCAGCTTCATGATGCAATGCTGGATCTGAAACAGGTACATCCACAGTCAGTGAACAATATTGTTGTTCCAACAAAGTCTGACAAAAATATTCTACAAACTCCACTTCGGGATCACTCTTGCCAATGTGACTGACCCAGATTACATGAACATTGAAGTCCCACACAATGTTTCCTTGTCTTTTTACAAATCCCATAAGTTTCTGTTTAATTCAGTGTCTAACGATGCGGTGCTATTAGGCAGGCACTAAACTGTTCTTCCCTTTGTAATTCCCGGCGCATCGCCCTTCCAAATTGCTTTTCTACTGGCTTTATTTCATAACTTGAAGATAAATAATTTGTCAGTCTTGCTTTTGCTATTCCTAACTAAAATATTCCTCCCAGCTGTATTCCCATTCTGCCTATCTGTTTGCAAAATGAGTACTCCAGAATATTTATGTCCCACCTTTTGTTCACGTTAACCATGTCTCCCTGGTGATCAGATCAGTCATTCACTCCTGTCCAACTGTCTTATTGCAGATACTTTGGACATTCAAGTAGAGAAAGTATAATTTTTACTCTTAACAAAATTTAAACTTGTCCTTCCCGTTCCTTTCTGCTTATCTTCTGCCACATGATCATGTCATTCCCATATTTGAGTCTTTCACTTTGTATTTGTGCACTGACCTGACACCCTGCTCCTGTGTCACCTCTGTCAGGCACACCGCTATCCATAATCGTATTCATATGATTGGTCAGGACACTGATCCCAGCACTGTTATCGTGGAATCCATCACACTGGGATATCTCGCTTTTCATGAATACTGATGCCAGACCCCACTATGAATCAAAATCAATTCTGACAGTGTTGTTGATTCCGAAATCTACCTTCAAGCTTTGGGATCACTCAGTAACTCTGCATGTGGTATCCATCACTGTGTGGGTGTAGCTGCTGCGTGCTGGAAATGAGAGTCAAGATTAGGGTGGTGCCGGAACGGTACAGGAGGTCAGGCAACAACTCAGGAGTAGGAAAATCGACATTTCCGGCAATTTCTCCTGCTCCTCAGATGCTGCCTGACCTGCTGTGATTCTCCAGCACTACTCTAATCGCAGCTGCTGCCTCGGTCTGCCACTTTCTGTTGCAGCTGCTCTGAGATCCTGGGCCTGCATAATGTTCCACTCTTGGAGAAGAGCAGAAAGATGATGGAGCACAGGCCAGAAATGGAGATTGGGATTTTTCAGATCTCCATGAGACTCAGTACCATTCCATCAGTGAAATCCTCACAACGTCAGTTTAATTTCTGAATCTGTCTATTTCTGCATCTCCTGTCGCTGCTCGGAATTCCTGACTGAGCAGAATTTCCAACTCTTGTCTCACCCAAAACCACATTAAAGGCAATCAATCTGCCAGAAAGATAAAGGAGAGTGAGATCTGCAGCCTTCAAGAAATCCTACAGGTAACTTCACTTGTGTTGGATAAAGTGGAGATGAATTAGAGGGCTCAAAGCTGTAGGCCCACAACTGTGATACTGCTAGAGGGCTGAAGTGGGAGCACAAAGGCTCCACTGTCATCCTGTCAAGGGAGGCCTGCTATCACCACTGCTTTACTGAGTTGAACTAAGACAACACATGGCACAATTGATGACTGGGATGTTCACAGGCTGTTTTAATGAAGCTCCGTTCAACAGGTGAAAGCAGACATCTTACGAGAGGCTGGGAATAAGGTTTGCTGTCTTTTTATTCTGTTCTGTTCTCTGTCTTCAACCCGGTATTTATGTCATGTCTTATAATCCTGTGTTTCATCTTTCAAACTTCTATAACAGCCACAAACTCTGTCAAATCCTCCAGTCTCGAAGAATCTCCCTATCTCTGTACCTTGCACCAGTCTCTAAAACATGCCATATCTCAGCAATCTCATCCTCCATTCACCGCAATAGTAACTATCTTTCCTATCTCCTTCAGTCTCTGCAACCTCCTACAAACCTCTTCATCTGTGCACCCTCCTCCACTCTCTGCAGCACTCCTGCCTCCCATCCTACCGCAACTCACGGCTTCTGTCATCTCCGACCATTAATACAAACTTCCCGATTCCTTAAAGTTTTTGAAACACAACATCCTTCCCGCAATGTGTAACTTGCTTCAGTCTCTACTACACTCACTATTCATGTGACCTCCTGAAGCCACTTTGACCATCCCCAAGCCTGTCACCTCATTCAGTCTCTACAATGTTCTCTATCTTTCACCTCCTCGCGTTGCTATAGAGTTCCTTATCTCTAGTTCCTCCAGTCCTGACTAGCTTCCTCACGCTGTATGCTCCTGCAGCCTCTAAAACTATCCATGTTGCTGTAACATTCTCTTGATTGCTGTAATCACCCCCAGTCCATGCAGCTGCCTTTATGTCACCTCCTTCAGTCCTCCATTGTCTACAGCCCTCCATGTCATGAAACTCATCCAGTCTTGACAAACATCCCGATCTCTGTAATCGCCTGCAACCTTCCTATTGTTGCAACCTTCTTCCATCCTTCCAATAAACACGAATTCAAAAACCTCTTGCTATGCTACATACTATGTCTGCTTCCTCCTCCTGTTCCTGCAACCTTTGTGAACTCTGTAACCTTATCCAGTCTGTACCTTTGTATCTAATTGTCATACTGCATAGAAACAGGTCCTTGAAACCATGATGTCTCTGCAGACAATCAGCAGCAAACTACATGAACCTCATTTCCCTGCACTTGCTGCATAAGCTTCTTAACTCTGGCATTTTAATTATGCATCCAGATGCTTCTTTAATGCTGTGATAGCGTCTGCCTCCCCTACCCTCTTAGGCAACACGTTCCATCTATCTACCATTCTCTGAGTGAAAAACTCCTCCAACTCACCTGCTCATCACCTTAATCTTATGTCCTATTGTGCATAACAGTATGCAATGGGGAAGAGATTCTCGTGATCTTCTCTGTCTGTATATCTCATAGCTATGGAAACATCAATCTGATTGCTCTCTCAGCCTCCTCTACGCCCGCAAAAGAATCTCAGCCTATCAGTCACTCCTCATAATTGAAACCATTCTTCAAAGGTAACATCCCAATGAATCTCTTTTTCACTCTCTCCAATACAATCACGATTTTTTGACAGTGAGGCAAACAGATCTGGGAACAGTACTCCAGGTGTTGTCTCACAAATGTTTGTAGAAAGCTTCCTTACTCATTCATTCCTGATAAAGTGCTCATGCTTGAAACGTCGACTCTCCTGCTCCTTGGACTCTGTCTGACCTGCTGTGCTCTTCCAGTACCACACTCTCGACACTTGATAATGAAGACAAGCCTCCCCGACGCCAGCTTTGTCAACCTGCACTGACCCCCTTCATGGATCTATAGACTTGGACGCCACAAACCCTTGTACTCCACAGGAATTGAGCATTCATTGTGTATGTACTTACTTTCCATTTGCTAGTGCCCTGTCCAATTAACCAGCTGATCAGTATCTGACTGGGAGTATCCTCATCACTATCAACAGCACCACCGATTTTGGAGCCTTCTGCAAACTTGTGAATTCCACCGTCTGTATTCACACAGGGTCAGAGAGTAATATAGTGTGGAAACGGGCCCTTCAGTCTAAACTAGGCGATGCTGACTATGACGCCCACAAAGCTTATTCCCAGTGCCCACAATTCTTCCATATCCCTCTCAACTCTTCCCATTCCATGCACGTATAAAAAATATTTTTTTCAAAAATATTGCTGTGGCACCCGCCTCAACAATTACCTCCGACAGCCCAGTCCATATACGCACCGCTATCTGTGTGACAAAGGTACCCCTCAAGTTCGTCGAAAACCTTTCCCCTCCCACCTTAAACCAATGCCCTCTAGTTTTCAGTTCCCCATACCTTGGAAAACAACTATATGCATTCATCCTATCGGTACCCCTCATGATTTTATACACCTCAGTAAGGTCACCCCTCATTTTCTAACATTCCAAGGAATAAAGTCCTATACTGATCAATCTCTCCCTATACCTCAAGCCTACTTGTCCTGGCAAGATCCTCAGACCTTCCTTGCATTCTTAACAGTCTTCCAAGTCATTCATATAAACAACAAGCAGCAAGCATCCCAGCGCTGAACAATGTGGCACACTGCTGGTCAGAGACTGCGTTACTGAGACAACGCTGCACCAACATCCTTTGTCTCATATTTGTAGGCCAAGGTTGAATCCAGTTTGCCAACTTGTTTTGGATCCCTTGGCCCTTAATGTTTTGTACCAGCTTTCCATGTGGGACATTGACAAATGCCTGACTTAAGTTCATACTGGATTAGTGGTGCTGGAAGAGCACAGCAGTTCAGGCAGCATCCAACGAGCAGCGAAATCGACGTTTCGGGCAAAAGCCCTTCATCAGGAATAAATGCAGTGAGCCTGAAGCGTGGAGAGATAAGCTAGAGGAGGGTGGCGATGGGGAGAGAGTAGCATAGAGTACAATAGGTGAGTGGGGGAGGAGATGAAGGTGATAGGTCCACGAGGAGAGGGTGGAGTGGATAGGTGGAAAAGGAGATAGGCAGGTCGGACAAGTCCAGACAAGTCAAGGAGAGAGTGCTGAGCTGGAAGTTTGAAACTAGGATGAGGTGGGGTTAGGGGTAATGAGGAAGCTGTTGAAGTCCACAATGATGCCCTGGGGTTGAAGTGTTCCGAGGCTGAAGATGAGGCGTTCTTTCTCCAAGCGTCTAGTGGTAAGGGAGCGGCGGTGAAGGAGGCCCAGGACCTCGATGTCCTCGGCAGAGTGGGAGGGGGAGTTGAAATGTTGGGCCACGTGGCGGTTTGCTTGATTGGTGGGGGTGTGTCGGAGATGTTCCCTAAAGCGCTCTGCTAGGAGGCGCCCAGTCTCCCCAATGTAGAGTAGACCACATCGGGAGCAACGGATACAATAAATGATATTAGTGGATGTGCAGGTAAAACTGTGATGGATGTGGAGGGCTCCTTTAGGGCCTTGGGTGGATGTGAGGGAGAAGGTGTGGGCACAGGTTTTACAGTTCCTGTGGTGGCAGGGGAAAGTTCCAGAATGGGAGGGTGGGTCGTAGGGGTGTGTGGACCTGACCAGGTAGTCGCGGAGGGAACGGTCTTTGCGGAAGGCGGAAAAGGGTGGGGAGGGAAATGTATCCCTGGTGATGGGGTCTTTTTAGAAGTGGCGGAAATGTCGGCGGATGATTTGGTTTATGCGAAGGTTTGTAGGGTGGAAGGTGAGCACCAGGAACGATCTGTCCTTGTTACGGTTGGAGGGGTGGGGTTTGAGTACAGAGGTGCGGGATATGGAAGAGATACGTTGGAGGGCATCTTTAACCACGTGGGAAGGGAAGTTGAGGTCCCTAAAGAAGGAGTCCATCTGGTGTGTTCTATAGTGGAACTGAACCTCCTGGGAGCAGACACGGCGGAGGCGGAGAAATTGGGAATACGGGATGGCATTTTTGCAAGAGATAGGGTGGGAAGTGGTGTAATCCAGGTAGCTGTGGGAGTCGGTGGGTTTGTAAAAAATGTCAGTGTCAAGTCAGTCGACACTAATGGAGATGGAGAGGTCCAGGAAGGGGAGCGAGGTGTCAGAGATGGTCCAGGTAAATTTAAGGTCAGGGTGGAATGTGTTGGTGAAGTTGATGAATTGCTCAAACTCCTCGCGGGAGCACGAGGTGGGGCCAATGCAGTCATCAATGTAGCGGAGGAAGAGGTGGGGAGTGGTGCCGGTGTAATTACGGAAGATCAACTGTTCTGCATAGGCAACAAAGAGACAGGCATAGCTGGGGCCCATACGTGAGCCCATGGCTACGCCTTTGGTCTGGAGGAAGTGGGAGGATTCAAAGGAGAAATTGTTAATGGTGAGGACCAGTTCGGCCAAACGAATGAGAGTGTCAGTGGAAGGGTACTGTTGGGTACGTCTGGAGAATAAAAAACGGAGGGCTTGGAGGCCCTCGTCATGGCGGATGGAGGTGTAGAGGGATTGGACATTCATAGTGAAGATGAGGCGTTGGGGGCCGGGGAAAGGAAAGTCTTCGAGGAGATGGAGGGCGTGCGTGGTGTCTTGAACGTAGGTGGGCAGTTTCTGGACTAGGGGGGATAGGACAGTGTCGCGGTAGGTAGAGATGAGTTAGTGGGGCAGGAGCATGCTGAGACAATGGGTTGGCCAGGGTGGTCAGGCTTGTGGATCTTGGGAAGGAGGTCGAACCGGGCAGTGCGGGGTTCCCGGGCTATGAGGTTGGAAGCTGTGGGTGGGAGATCTCCTGATGTGATGAGGTTCTGTATGGTCTGGGAGATGATAGTTTGGTGATGGGGGGCCGGGTCATGGTCGAGGGGGCAGTAGGAAGATGTATCTTCGAGCTGGCGTTTGGCTTCAGCGGTATAGATGTCAGTGCGCCAGACTACGACTCCACCCCCTTTATCCGCTGGCTTAATGGTGAGGTTGGGTTTAGAGCAGAGGGATTGGAGGGCTGCACGTTGTGAGGGTGAGAGGTTGGAGTGGGGGAGGGGGGTCGACAGGTTGAGATGGTTAATGTCCCGGTGGCAGTTGGAAATGAAGAGGTCGAGGGCACGTAATAGGCCAGCGCGGGGTGTCCAGGTGGATGCAGTGTGTTGGAGGGGGGCGAAGGGGTCCTCGGAAGGTGGGCGGGAGTCCTGATTGTGAAAGTAAGCTCGGAGGCGGAGGCGACGGAATAATTGTTCGATATCACGGCGTGTATTAAATTCATTGATGTGTGCATGGAGGGGGATGAAGGTGAGTCCTTTGCTGAGGACTGATTGTTCATCCTCAGTGAGTGGGAGGTCTGGAGGGATGGTGAAAACTCGGCAGGCCGGGAGCTGGGATCTGGTGTGGGTGTGGAGCTGGGAGTGGTGTCGGAGCCAGTAACTGGAGTGGGTGCGATGGTGGGGGGAATGGGAGTGGAGGCATGAGCAGGGGTAATGTTCCCCTCGGGGTTCTGGGGGGGTGGGGACAGTGACAGTGGGGTCTGTGGGGGGGTGTCAGCAGATTGCACTGGTTGGGGCGGAAGTGGTGGTGATCATGGCAGTCGGGGTGGCGGAAGTCACTGAGCGTGTGGCATCAGCGATGATGTTAGGGCCGGAAGTGGCTGTGGGAGTGGCCATAATGGGGGCGGAAGTGACATCATCACTCAGCGTGGGGGTGGCAGCTGCGTCAGCCGCATGGCTAATGGCGTTTCCGAGGCTAGGGAAATCTTCTGGAATGTTTGACGAGCGCTCGTTATGGAAGTGGGTGGATAAAAGTTTGTTGTACTTACAGTTTTTGGTGTTTGAGATGGAGTTGAAATACTGTTTGTTGAGAATATGAATTCTCCTGAGGATGTAGTACAGAGTGGTTCCTTTGCAATTCTGAGAGAGTGTGGCCCTCAGCTGAGACAGGGCTGACTGGAGAGAGGTTAGGTGCCGGTGCATTGTTGCAAGCGTGGACCAGAGGATCTTGAAGGAGAACTGTTGCTGGTCTTTTTGAATCGGCATTCTGCACTGTTTGTCCGGTTCGGGTCCGACCTCTGCTGTTTTTAAGGTGGTCCGGAGTCTGTGTGGGATGAGTTGGTTACGGAGGCAAGCACTGAGGAAGCAAATGTGGCTTTGGTAGCGAGTTTGTTTCACGACATGGTTGAAGAGCTTCAGAGCAGAGGAAATGACCTGGGAGTTGCAGTGGGAGAGGGACTCCGTGAGATTCTTGTCGAGAGAGGAGGAAAACTTCTTCAAGGCCTACCTCCTCTCATGCTAAACCTTTTCTCCCTACCTCATGGCTCCAAATCCCAGTGAAACACGCTTTGTCATTTTAACCTACAAAGGCTATTCATTATTTCATAATCCTCGCTAAGCTTACCCTTCAACCACCAATGTTCCATGGGAAAACAATCCATGCCTATTTATCCTCTCCCTATACATCAAATGCATGAATCCTGACAACATCCTTGTAAAACGTCTCTGAAACCTATCAAGTTTTACAACATCCTTCCAAAAGTGCCCCAAACAACATTCTATACATCCACAACATGTCCTCCTAATTCCTACATGCAATACTTTGACCAAGAAAGGAAGGCATACCAAACGTCTTCTTCACTATCCAATCTATCTGAGACTATACTTTACGGGACTTTGTAACCTAACTCGAAGGACTCTTTGTTTAGTAACTCTTCTCGGGAACTTCCCATGAAGTGCATAAGTCATGTCCTGACTTGGGTTTCCAAAATGCAGCATCATCCACTTATCTAAATTAAAATCCATCTTCTATTCCTTGTCCTAATGGCTCACCTGATCAAGTCCAGTTGGACTCTGTGGAAACTTTCTTCGCTGTCCACTAAACATCCGATTTTGGTGTCATCTGCAAACATACTAACTATACTTCCCATGTTCACATTCAAATGATTTATATAAATGACGATAAGTGATGAACCCAGCACCGACTCTTGTGGTCACCATTGGTCTGTGGCCTCCTGTCTGAAATGCAGTCCTCCAGCACCACACTCTACCTACTCCCTTCGAGCCAGTTCTGTATCAAAATGACTAGTTCTCCCTCTATTCCATGTGGTCGAAGCTTGTTGTGAAGTATCCCATGAGGAATCCTGTCGAACTCCATGCTAACATCCATATAGATCACGTCCATCTCTCTGCACTCATAAATCCTCTTCGTGAATTCTTCACAAAACTCAATCAATGAGTCATGATTTCTCACACAGAACGTCACGTTGACTATCCGTACTCGGTACTTGCTCATCCAAATACATCTAAATACTGTCGCTCAGGATTCCCTCCAACAACTTTCAGACCACCGTTTTTACGCTTGCCTGTCTCTAGTTCCCTGATTCTCCTCACCACCTTTTTAAAATAGAGGCACCACTTCAGCCAACCGTCGGCTTCGAGCACGTCACCTGTGACGAATCATATGGAGTTCAATGCAGATAGAAGTGAGCGGATTCATTTTGGAAAGAAAAACATAGAGGCAGAATACTGGGTTAGTGAAAATATTTTAGGTTGTGTGGACTGTTAGAGGGAACTTGGAGCCCATGTCCAAAGATTCCGAAAGTCGCCACATAGTTTGATAGCACTGTAAAGAAGGCAAATGGTGTGTTAGACGTTATTCTGAGAGGGATTGTGTTTTGGAGCCGAAATGTCACACTGACTTACACAAAACACTCGTGCGGCCACACTTGCAATACTGTGTACAGTCGCGGTCACCCCATTTCAGAAAAGATGTGGAAGTGTCGGAAAAGGTGCAGAGGAGTTTTATCTGGATGCTGCCTGGTCTTATAAGGAAAGGCTGAGACACTTGGCTCTGTTCTCATTGGACAGAAGAAGGCTAAGAGAGGATTTGGTGGAGACATACAAGATGATCAGCGGATTGAATAGAGGACACAGTGAAATTCTTTTACCCAGGATGATGACGTCAGCTTGTACGAGGGGGCATAACTACAAACAGAGGGGTGATAGATTTAACACAAATTTAAGAAGCTGGTTCTTTACTCAGAGAGTGGTCAGGCCGTGGAATGCCGTGACTGCCAATGCAGTTAACTCAGCCACATAACTCAGATTGAAACACTCTTTAAATAAGCACATGGAAAATAATTGGATCGTGTAGTGGTATGGGCTTAGTTTAATTCACAGGCCAGCACAGCATCGCGGGCCAAAGGATCTTTCTGCGCTGTATTGTTCTATTTTCTGTGTTCTGTGACCCAAGTATCTCAACAAAAAGCCCGGCAATCACTTTCCTAGATTCTCAGAGTTCCAGCGTACACCCAAACATCTCCAAAGAATTTATCCAAATGTATCTGTTTCATGTCATCGAGAACCTTTTCCTCTGCAATGTGGTCATTTGTCAAGATGGCACCATTAATTTCCCCGCATTCTGTATTAATCATGCGTTTCTCGATAGTAAACACTGATGCAAAATACCTGTTGAAATTCTGCCCATCGCCTATGGTTCAATTCCTAGGCTGTTTTGCTCATCTTTGAGGGGGCCTATTCTCTCCCTCGGTACCCATTCTCCTTAATGTGTCTTAAATCCGTTTGCATTCTCCCTAAAACTATTTGATAAAGTTAACTCGTGTGCACTTTTGCCCTGCCGATTTCTATCTGAAATACGCCCTTAAGTATGACTTTGTACTCTTCTGAGGATTCACTAGGTCTCTGCTGTTTGTACCTGATATGTGCTTCCTTATTTTAACCAACACGGCTACCTACTATCCTCGGTGTTCACTAGAACAGGAACAAACTCGTTCTGGACTCTCGTTACCTCATTTTTGAAGGCTTCCCACCATCAACTGTTAATTTCCCTGAGAACATTCATCCCGAATCAATGTTTGAATGTTCCTGTCTAATCCTGTCAAAATTTCCCTTTCTCCAATTTAGAGATTTAACTTTTAGATCCGGCCTATCATTTTCCACCAATGTTTCTCAACTCTTGCGCCAAAGCAGACGCTCACCAGTACCTCAGTTACTTGTCCTGCTTAATTTCGCAAGAGGAGCTGAGATTTTACACCTTCTCTCATAGCACATTCCTCTCCATCTAAACCCATTAAACTGTTGCAGTACCCAGTCTATGTTTGAAAAGTTAAAAGCCGTCACCATGGCCACCTTGTTATTCTCACAACTAATGAGAACCCCTTCCAAACTTGTTTCTCAATTTCCCACTGACTGTTTTGGTTTTTCTTTGCACCTTAACAATCTCGAGAGCAAAAAAACAGAAGAGTGACACTGTTCTAAAAAAAAGAGTGCTCCAGGCCAACTCAGTGCCTGTGATTAATGTTACTTTTATAAAAATATTAATCAAGAGATGTATCTCAATAAACAGACAACCAATGAGTAGCCACCCTACTCACTACTCTTGATTTACTCAGAAAAGGCAGCAAGGTTCAGTTTATCAACTAATTTTCTCCAGTGCTGTGAGCTCTTCCAGACAGATTCCTTCAAGGTCAGCTGTGATTATTGTCGTTAATTTTTCTTCGGAGGACTCGGATGCTCATAACTACTTGAAATCAACTGGCAAAGGCCGTAGATATGCAGATTCACTGCAAAACCAGACAGAAGTGTATGTTTTTTCCTCTCTCTCTCTCTCGTTCTGAACATGTGACATTTACCATTGTGTCTCGTCGTCCTATTTTAAGTGCTATTGTTCTGAATACTTTCTACCAAATATCAAAACAAGGCAATAACTTATAGAAATACAGTTACTTTTCCCAGAAATCTAGTAACTCAGCTTCAACACTTCAAATGCCACAAAAATGGAGCAGTTATTACACTGTCTTTTTTTCCCTGACCTCCAGCTATGATTTTCCACAGTCGTCTGGTCAGTATCTTACAACTTCATGAGTTGTTGCAATTCAGAAGATCTCAGTACTCGATGAAGAGCATAGGAAATTTTGTTTCTTCATTAAAGTCACAAGTCACGATCTAAGCTCTGTCTGTGATGATAAACTGAGGAACTTTAAACTCAATGAGCGCCTCATAACTTGGTTTGGAAAGTCAAAAATTTGGGAAATTTTCACACTTTGTTTGGACATTGAGTCAGCAAAGAATGCAAAATTCAAATACGTAAATATGATGTTTTCACTGCATTGTCCAAATTGTCTGACGAAAGTAGTTTTGGAATGTGCTTGTTGAAATCTTATGAATAAACTACATAATGCAACAAAATACGGACAGTTCACTACTGCAATTACTGAACAGGGCTGCTGTAAACCGTGTTAAAAAATATAATCTAATAAAACTCTAGTCTGCCTTACGCTGTATTATGTTGTCAGCATGTCAGAGGCAATGGGCATCTCAGCTAATCTGACTGCAAAGCAGTTCACAGATGTCCACGACTTCACAACCCTTCCTTAAAAATATTCAATTTATGTTGAGAGTGACTAAACAAGTGAGCACTATTAATCTAATGATTCAGTTGATAAATTATTTTGCTTTAACCTTCGTTAAAGCTATTCCTCCCCATGAAACATTACTTCCAATATTGTGCGAATTATGAATCTGCAAACATTTCGTCAATGATCAACTGTGAGGTAGCCACAGCCCTCTGGAATTCACCTTAACAATCCATGCTGTTCCAATGAACTTTACAATTATTGGAAACGTACAGCCCCAAAAACTGAATTGATTTCAACACTTCTCCGACTTTCTGCAGTCCCATAGAACTTTAGGGAAGTTAAATATCTGAAAGAGTTCATTCATGTCTGCATCAATTGAATAAACTATTTATCTGTTCTGATCACACTTCCCTACAACTGATCCATAGCTTTGAAGGTTAATTCACTTCAGATGCAGACCTAGTTTGCCATTAAGTGTGTTGTGCATTGCAAATATCCAAGCCCCCACCCAATATGACTAGTGAATTCCAGATGCGCCATCACCTTCCCAATGAAAGGGTTATCCCTCGTGTTCCCTATCATCCTTCCATCAATTGTTCTCACTCTGTGTCTCCTTGCAGATGTATCCTGCGTTCGGGTTGACAGGTCCAAGAACATGATTACTGTGGGCACGTCAATCACATCGCTTCTGTTCAATAGAAAATGACCCCATCTAACTTTCCTCAATGCTGCCATAATTTCACATGCTGGCAATATCCTTGTACCCCCCTGTTTTAAATCCCCTCAGTGCAATTCTGTCCTGAGTGCTCGGTGATGTCCAGTAATGTGCACAACACCGCAGCTGTGAGCCATCCATTGTCTCATGAAGTTCCACTCTTCCAGGTCTCAGGGGGAGAGGATTTAATTTTAATTTGGTCTAGTGCACAGTAAGATTGCAGTAACGTTCTGAGTGATAATATAGAAATAATTCTCAGTGTGGATGTCTGATCAGGTTCTGAAACGGTACGGTTGCGCGTCGTCTGATTTAAGTGTTGCGTTATTTACTCAGTTCGTCGGGAATTATAATATATATTTAATAGCCTCACATTTGGTCTGATACCACGTGACGTGGAAGTTCAAAAGTTGGATGGCAGTGGACAATGTTAAAAATCACACAATCCAAAGTTGTGTTCCATAAGCTTTACTTGTAAACACGAGTTTTCAGAGCGCCGTTCCTTCAAGAGTGAGCGGTTGGATATAAACTTGTGCTGTGTGATAACAGGTTATTATCAACAGAACAAGCCAGATCATAGACTGAAGAAAGTGATCACTTGCTGAATAGTAAACACACAAGATTACAAATATCACTCGCATAACCAAACAGGAGTTTGTAACAAAAGAAATGATGATAAAATTGAATAAATTAAATTTAGCACTTATAAAGCAGATTCAAAAGTAATGAACTCACCGTAAACGTGTTATCTAATCAGTCTCAAAAGAACATACAAATAAAACGACAGAAAGCAACTTTTCGGATTTACACCAATCCCGGTGCCATTCCAAAGTAAACATCTCTTGAGTAATATTCACACCAGAAATCCTGAATCTAACATTTGGTTAAATGACTGGTGACTGACTTTTTTTTTCACCTCGGACTGCAATAAACTTCTTCCTGTAGCTACCAGACAACTGACTGTCAATGTACTCAGATTTAAGTAATCTCTTGAGAGCTTTTTCTAAATCCAAAGACATCTGTCTTGCATCAAGCCGAAATTTTCAGTTCACGGTCATGTAATTGATTAACCATCTCATTTCCTTCTCATCAGTACAGATCTCCCAAGGTCCAGACTTCGCAAGGACGAAACGAAATAACAGAAATGATAAAACCTGTAGAAATTTCTTAATTAAGGGTTTTTTTTCCTCATTCTCAGATTCTCTAGCAGTCCAACAAAACTTTGAGGCTCTGTGAATACCACGCTGGGTTCCAAATAATTAAAAAACAACAAAGAAAAGCTCGTTCGTGCACAAAGATATTCAGCTATAGAAAGAATTCAAAACCACTTCATAAAATGTATTGATGCTTTAACAGAAGTGTCTAAAAGATAACTATTAATTTCAGAAGCAGAGAAAAGTCCGCCACTAATTCATCAAAAACGAGAACCAGACTACCCTACATTTTATTACACTCTCTGCATGAAAATACGATCGGTTATATTTTTCCAAAGTGACTACTTTCCTTAGTTCCATCGAAACCCTCTGCCATCTACGATTGAAACGCTGATTTCTGGCAGTTTCCCAGAAGAGGTGAATAATGATGCCATGGGACGTTGAACTTCCCAGGAATTTCCTTCAGAATCTGCAATGACAGATATTCCGCAGTTCCTATGTCATCTGAGACAAAATCACTGAACTTCCGGCCCTGTGTGGTGGTGGCCACAACATGCTCATGTATCATCGTGAGTGGCAGTGAAACCACAGATAACCCTCAGACAGATTGACACAAATTCAATGTTGCAAACACTTACCAGGAATTGTTACAATAGAAAATGCAATGTAAAATTATTCCGTTCATGATTAAATGAATGCAGCATTTTCTGCGAGAATGTCTTTGTGCAGGCAATCTCTTTGTAGTTAATGCCGAGTTGACATAATTCAAAACGTTTCATTCATACTGATTGGCATCGCTTGAGTGACTGTCACATTTTTCACTGAATGTATTTAAGAATCGGAACGAAAAGGTGATAACGGTGCGTTCACTCCCAGCTGTGACAGGGTATTTTTAGAACTGAGATGTTTTGAATGATACAAATCGCAATCGGCCAATACCAAATATTAAAAAATGCATATTGAGTAAAACCACACAATCTGGATATTGGAAAAATGGCCAATCGTCCCAAGGAGCTCAGACTGACCTTGCAGATAATATCCCAACCAAACCCACTCCTTGCGTACAGTTTTGGTCACCCCATTACAGGAAGGATGTGGAAGCATTGGAAGCAGAAGAGATTTACCGGGCTATTGCCTGGTCTGGAGGCAAGGTCTTATGAGGAAAGGCTGACAGATTTGTGTCTGTTCTCATTGTAAAGAAGAAGGTAAATGGGGATTTTCTAGAGACACACAAGATGATCACAGGATTAGATAGGGTAGACAGTGACATACCTTTTCCTAGGATGATGACGTCAGCCTGAATGAGAAGGCATAACTCCAAATTGAGGGGTTATCGATGTAAGACAGATGTTAGAGGCAGCTTCTTTCCGGAGAGAGTGGTAAGGACATGGAATGCCCTGCCTGCTAATGTAGACAACTCAGCCACATTAGGGAGATTTAAACAATCCTTAGATAAGCACATGGATGATTTTGGCATAGTGTAGGGGGACGAGCTGAGAATCGTTCACTGGTGCGGGAAACATCAAAAGCTGAAGGGCCTGTTCGGCTCTGTATTGTTCTATGTTCTTTGTTGGCCCTGTGAAACAGCCGGGCTGTTGTGTGTTATAGCTGTTCCCGTTTACTGGATGTATCAAGACTGTATTAGTGCATGTTGAAGTTGTGTCTGTCTCCTTACAATCGGTCATGCTGTCTCTGACGGCGTGAGGTTGCTGCTGAGCTCCTCCCACATTTTCGGATGATGATACACTCCCAGTGCCGGCAGAGGGGCGGCAGTGCAGTGCAGCAAGAGTCACGTATGAGCTGTTGCGGGAAATTATTCTGCTGGAACACCTGGTCTCTGGTTACTGTGGGACAGAACACATGTTCTGGAAGCGGGGACGAAAATAAATAAAAAGCAATGAGGAAGAGATATAGTTACATACAGACAAGCAGAGGGTTAACGGTGGTAATAAGAAGAGAATTGAAGAAAGAATAATGGGCAGAACATTAAACATACAAAAAGAGATGGTTAAATAGAGAGTAACAGGCATACAACTGAATGCAGGGGAACGGGGGAAGAGAGAAAGAGAGAAAGGGGAAGATTTAATGGAAACTAATAAAGACAAAATTGTTTGGAGAGTAAGACGAAGAACGTTGAATAAGGGGCACAGGGAAAGAGTTAATACAGGGGATGCTGAGGAATTGTAATGAAGTCAGCTCGATGGATCTCATTCAATTTGACTTCCCTGATTCGAGCTGTTAACTTGGACAAATCAGGGCGCCCGGTCTAACTGATGTAAAAAGGAGATTTAGAGTCTTCTCAGTTTAGGGGACTGATTCTGTCTGGCTAGACCACAGTCAGTGTGTTCCTATTGGTTTCTGACCCTCTTTAGTTTTGGAGGGGGAACCTGATTCCTGATTATTTACCCACCTCTGTTAACTGGCATTCCTTTTCATGAGGACTGATTGTTAAACTCCTGATGCACATCATGTGTTTCAGGTGTAACTCAGTTCTCATTAGAGGGAGTGTTCTTTCACTGGCTGGTTACAGCCCGTTGTTGCTCTTTTCTCTTTTTACTATTTTTGAGAAATTTGTGGTCGGGCTTAGCCCTTGGACTCTAGCTTTCTTTGTTTTTTGGGGTACTGTTTTCACTTTTTATTGGTGTTTGGTCTGAGCCATTGTGGAAGACATACATTTTTTCAGAGGAGCTGTTCCTGTGGGGAGGCCTAGCCCTGGGACTGGACTTCTGAAGATTGAACACCTGTGTGTGTGCTGGATGTGAGCACTTGCTGTATCCTGGAATCTGGGCAAAGATATTTCCTTCAGGAGAGGACCAAACCCCTGTGAGTCAACTGCACCTGTACAATGTACTATGTTCCTGTGAGTGGGTCTAGTTTTCCAAGGCTGGGCCAGGACTCCATGGAGACTGATCACCTGTGTGCTGTGGGGTGTGCATTTACTGCCTTCAGGAGTGGACTCTGCCCTTGGTTGTGGGCTCTGGTTTTAGCAACAGACTCTGCAGTTTGGAGCGCACACTATTTCTGACAATGCACATTGAAAACAGTATTGGATTCTTCATGGAAATGGATTCTATATTTTGAAGACTGTATAGATTTGAAATGTGTACCAGAACGGACTCTGTTTTTTGGTAATTAACTGTATTGTGGTATTTCCTGGGTCTATCACCTGCACTGTCTTGTGCCCCTGGGTCTGGCAGGCCTTGCTGTAAGCTGGGAGGCTCGTGGGTTGTCGTGAAAGCTGTCACCCCGACTGCCGGAGGGTGGGTAGGCCATCCTGTGAACCTGAAGGTTGGTATGCTGTCCCGAAAGCGGAAGGATGGGTAGGCCACCCTGATGCCTGTCGCTCCGTGAGCCAGACGGTGTGTAGGCCGTTCTGAGCACTGTCATCCCGAGAAGGGGTGATCTGGACGTCTGACCTGGAGGTGATCCAAAGGCGTAGGAACAGCCGAGAGCCAGAAGGCGCGTAGGGGCAGGCTGAGATCTGGAACGCTTGTGGCTACACTGCATGCTGTCGTCCCAGGGAAGGGACGGGCTGTCCTAGATGTGGCTGGAAGGTGTGACAGGATACGCCACTGGCCGGATGGTGCATTGGGGTGAGTGAGAGCTCAATGGTACTTAGGGGAAGACCGCGAGCCAGAAGGTGGGTAGCAGTCCTCAGCGCTCTCACTCCAGGAAGGTACCGGGGTGGGCTGACCTTGACATGGTCGAAAGGTGTGTCAGGGTGGACCAAGAACTGGAAGTGTTATTGGGAGGATCGAGACCCTGAAGATGATTAGGGGCGGGCTGCCTTAGAGTTGACGGAAGGTGGGAGGGGCCGGAGCTTGTTGTGTCTGTATTGTCTGCACTCTTTTTTATGTAACGAGATTGTCTTATGAATAAATCCCATTGTCGCTGTCTTGTCATGCTTGAAATTGAGATTTGAGGTTTGTCCTCATCTCCTTGTAAACTGGTTGAACAGTTGCGTTTGGGGCCTGTCTTTGCTGCACCTCTCCCTTGTAAAATTGCTATTGTATACAGGTATAAATGTTAACCTTGTTTGGAAACTGTTTTGCAATTAGTTTAATAAAATTTTGTAAAAAGGAGATTCAGCGTCTTCTCAGTTTAGGGGACTGACTCTGTGCTGTCTGCTGCTACAGTCAGTGTGTTTCTGTTAATTTCTGCTTCTCGTTTTTTTGGGAGGGGAAACTGATTCCTGAACTGGCTAAATTATTTCTCCAGTCTGTTAACTGGTATTGCTTTTAGTGAGGACTGATTGTTAAACTCCTGATGCACATGATGTGTTTCAGGTGTAACTCAGTTCTCATTAGGGAATTGCTGTTCCATTGGTTGATTACAGCCTGTGTGTTACTCTTTTCTCTTTTTACTCTTTACGAGAAAAGGATAATGTTAATTTTATGGTAGGACTTGGATTCTAGTTTTCTTTGTTTTTTTGTATGTGTCTTCACTTTTTATTGGTGTTTGGACTGAGCCCTTGTGGAAGACATACATTTTACTAGAGGAGCTGTTCCTCTGGGGAGGCCTAGGCCTGGGACTGGACTCTGAAGATTGAACATCTGTGTGTGTGTGTGCTGGGAGGTGAGCACTTGCTATATCCTGGAGTCTGGTACAAGACATTGCCTTCAGGAGTGGACCAATGCCCCTGTAGTTAACTGCACCTGTACAATGTACGATGTTCCTGTGAGTGGGCCTAATTTTCAAAGGCGGGGCCAAGACTCCATGGAGACTGAACACCTGTGTGCTGTGGGGTGTGCATTTCCTGCATTCAGGAGTGGTCTCTGCCCATGGTTGTGGGCTCTGTTTTTAGCAACAGACTCTGCAGTTGTGAGCGGACTCTTTCTGACAATGCACGTTGTATATTGGAGTGGACTCTTCCTGGAAATGGATTCTATATTTTGAAGACTGTGTTAATGACGCTGTAACACAGAGTACTCTCACGGAGAAGTTTAAAAACTCACTTGCAGGGATGATAAGAATTCATGTGGATGAACACAAAGTTGAAGAAGTGAAAAGGGAAGCAGAGATGGCGGAAGAATATACGAAGATGTATAATGGAAAGTTAGGCATTCAGCAAAAATTTCATCCTGTGAGAAGTGGAAATTGGGAAAATGGCGACCCGACACGACAAAACAACGAATAGAGAACACAGGTAATTGTTTAACACAGGTTAAAAAGTCCCTAGAAAGTGGAAATGATTTGCAAGTCTTCAGGTTTTTGCACTATTGTAAATGGGGATGATGAAAGACACCGTGCTGCTCATTAAAGAAAGACACTGTGGGGAAAGATGTGGTAAAACCAGCGAAATCAGTGGCATGACTGAAATTAGCAATGAAAACCCCAAGAGAAGTCGCCGAGCTGCAAGCGAGTGCACAGTCTAGGCAGGGGCCGTGTATGTAGTTAGTACGTTGGTCCTGGAAGGGAATCCCCCCTCTGCAGAACGTTTACTCAGATTGAACACCGCGAGAATGAAAGGAAGTCATAAAATTGTGAAATGCATGATTTAACCAGTCTCTAATATTAAGAGATGAACGTACCTGAACTCATTCTGAACTGTTACTAGAGGAAGTGGTAATTTCCATGAGCGATGGACAGAGATTTAGCGATCCGCTGTGTAAAGTAAGGTTGGATTGGCAATTCCAGAGTAGGTAGTAAACAGTGTGAATGATTGGGAGAGCATCAGTTCGTAGAATACAGTTTGTTCCTGGGAAGGACTGAGCAGGATCCAAGTTTGGAGTGATATTCCTTGTTGTGGAGAGGTCAAAGAAAGACCAGGGAACTGAGTTTACAGGAAAATACCCGAACATTTTTCAAGTTGTGTAGTAATAACATCGTGCGATCACAAATCACAGCACAATGCAAAAACTAAAGAGAAAGATGAAAGTGTTGAGGTTCAGTTCGCGTGCATCCTGTTTGACCTAATGGTGAAGGAAAACCTGAACAGATAGAGGATCATACAGAAACGTTTTGGCCTGGAGGGCTAATGGATTGTCAACAGAAGGACGAAAAAATAAATTATTATATATGTGGATGCATACTCAGAAAAGAAGGCAGAGAATATTCCTGAGGATTATTGTCTCAAAAAATACAATCCTAAAACGGAAATGGAGAGGTCAGTGCAATGAGAAATGGACAGAAGTGCACTAGATTATATTACCAGTCGCATAAGGACAGGAATTGTTTTGGCTACCACATGAACTACCAGCAGACTACCACCAAGGTGAACGGAGCCTCAGGTAATTTTACAAAAGTATTTGTGTTGGAATGGAAGACACAAGGATGGGACTAAAATTTGCTGTGCATTTCATACATTCCAAATATTAGGTTAGGGACATAAAGGTAATAAAACCAACACTTTTGTGTTCCAATTCAGCATTCGAAATGCCTTATACGTGGGTAATAATTGATTGTGTATGTCCTCTCCAAAGAAACTAAACGTGAACCACTACTTTTTAACAACAACCGATGTGTCTAACAGATTTCCAGAGGCAATTCCATGATGATGTATTAAGCCAAAAATGTTTTTCGTGGAGTGAGTACCCTTCTTCAGGTGATATGGGGTCTCAGATATATTTGATCATACTGTCTTGGTTATTTAAGGAAGTCACGGATAGCTTAGGCATGCCGCACCTTAAATCAAGTCCATATCATCCTGAATCCCAGAGAGCATGAGAAAGATGGCTTCAGACCCTGAAGAAAATGGAAAGAGCCTATTCTCAGGATTACTCGAATGATCGGGTAAAGTTATCCCATTCACTTTGTTCACCATTAGAACAGCTTCAAATGGGAGTTCTCGGTTTTCTCCATATCTTTTCATTTGGGACAAGAAGTCAGTGGGCTTTTGAAATTAATTAAAGAAAAAATGACAAGTCGAAATCGAGACCTTGCACTTTGATTATGTATGGGAGGTGAGGGAGAGATTAAATCGAGTAGGTGAGCAGACTAACAATCAACTTAAGACAGCAAAGCATAGAATAAAGCAGGGTGGAGATATAAGACTCGAAAATTCGAACGTTTTCCTATCGCAATAACTTATTTGTACTGGCAGCAAGTGTAAGAGATCCCTTCAAAACAAGGTTTAGTGACCTCTTTCAATTTTGCAAATAGTTGTGCTACGTAATCAATCTCGTAAAGATATCGAACAAAAAAAAACAAACTGTATTGTCTGTCATGTCAATATGTTAAAACCTTATTTTTATTCAGAAGAGGAAATGGCAAAACGCGTGTTAATTCATGCCTTGGAGGGTGCGGAATCAAAGCCAGCCCTTGTGGTGTTTTATGTGCCTCAAAATACGGAAAACAACGAGAAAGCCAGTGAGGAGTGGGATAGACAGACGCATTTGAAAGGTTTATTGCGGCAAGATGTGGGGATATGCAGGAATCTGTCGGGGTGGACAAATTTCCATTGTGCATGAGATAAAAGAAAGGGACTTTTTTTTCCGATTCAGCAAGGCTAATACCATCTTAATCGTTTCAAAGACACACACCTGCAAAAGGAATTTTGTGCAATGCTGAATCAGGTCAGAGCGAGTGGAGTTGGCTGATCCTGTTAGTTCTCAAACTTGACAGGATTAATCGATTTTGTGTGAACTCTCAGAAGGTCACTGTTGGAACAAAATGCGACTCCTAATACTAAGGTTGAAGGACTGTTGAGAGGAAGTTGGTTAAGTCAGTTATGTCATAAATTCTACTTTCAGCGTGCTTCTCGGCAGCTATCTTTGTCAAAGAAAGCAACATAATTTTCTGCGTTTGAACATGGACTATATCAATAAAACGTGAGGCCCGATGTAAAGAAGAACACACTGGCCACTTTGCAAATACCCGTGAGCAGAGTTGTGATTCGATTAACAAACTGTACAGTCTATCTGGATGATGTTGGAATCTTTCTTGGGTCATGGAAAGATCACATGGTACAGTTGGCTGAGCTTTCTGAAACAATAAGAAAAACAAAATGTAATACTAATTAAGAAAACAAAATTCGGGATAACATTGGTGGATCATAAAATCGGTCATGGAAGTTTGAAGCCAAGAAATAAAAAGACGAAGTCAAGGGAGGAATTTCCACGAGCACCCTCGAAGGAAGAGGTGTTTCGTTTTTTGGGAGTAACCTGATTTTACCGGAAGTTTGTTCCAAACATCTGCAGTGCATTGGCACCGTTACATGATTTGCTGAAAAAGAACTTAACATTTGGGTGGACAGAATAATACCAGGAAGTACTTGTCAATTTGGAGCAGTGCGAACCACCACACCATTTTTGGAGATACCAAACATTTTGAAACACTTCAAAGTTGCAATCGATAATAGTGTCATGAGAGTTGGAGGAACAATTGCTTTACAGGAAGATGATGATTGAATTGAACGCGTAGTTCATTCCATTTCAAAGAAACCCAACACCCATCAGAAAAAACACCGTATCATTAAAAATGACTTATTGAGTTTGGAATGGGCCCTCCATCATTTTACTGTGTACGTGAAGTGCAATGTCTCAGTAATAGTTGTACACACGGATCACAACTCTCTTTCATTCTTGGAAGGTGTGAAAGACAATAATATGACGCTATTCTGTTCAAGTCTAATGTCACAGACTTTTAGGTTACAATCGTACATATTCCTCGTGATAAGAAAGTGATAGCAGTGATAGCATTTTCGCGAATTTAATGGATAAATTTTGGATAAGATTGAACAGATAACAATGAGTACGTGTGGATATCAATGAGTATGTGTGGATATCTAGATATATGTGCTTGTGTGTGTATGTATGTATATATATATAAACACACAGACACACAAATTATTTAGCTGTAATCGGTTTAATAATAAGAAACAAATAATGAAGCCACCTTTTCATTATGTTGGTGCGATTTTTTTTCTTAATTTTTGATGTTTTATGAAATTGAAGTCCTACATTGTACCTTGAAGAGACAGTTTAAGTTGTATTGGTAGTGAGAGGTTGCAGGCACCTGGCCTGTCACCTACTAGCCGTATGGAATATGAAAACATAATGTCATATTTGCTTATCATGTTCACAACAGTTAGAATTTAACCAATCCGTTTAAATTATGCCACAGGATAATAAAACTCAATCGAATTTGAATGCTATTGTTTTGGCTCTATTGAACAAGTGAGACGATCTCGTGTTTGTGGTATAAATAAGCCAACTTTATGAAAGTTAGTCAGAGAAACAACAACCTGCTGTTACGACACGGGGTAAACCCTACTGCAAACAAACCAAATATGCAGGAAAGTTCGGCTTGCCAAGTTATCTGTGAAGTCTAGTCTTCCCTTGCGTCATATTCGGTCTTCTCCTGCAAAGATGTTTCATTTGAAAAAAGAAAGTAACTGTTAGATATAGGCTGGCAGGAAAGCAATGGTTGTAGGTGATCTTTGTCTCTGGCCATCCTTTCAAAATGTTTCTTTTTTATACACCAAAACATCGGACTGTCTCCTTGGTTTGATGATGTCTAAACAGTAAATTCAAACTTATTGTGTTCTAGGTTCTTAGGACGCTGTTTAAAGTAATTGGTTGCGTTCGAATTGTTGTGTAAACAACTCAATGTTCGAATTATAACTCAAACATTACTTTTTCGAGTTGCGCAGAACACTTTGTGCCTGCAGTCACTTCCATGACAGGCGTGGCAGCTTTTAAAATGTTACCCTTTCGTACAGGTACAGTAAACACCTCAACTCCTCACCACCTTCCCACTTCAGAAAAAATACTGAAACACGATAATGAAAATGGATGGTTTCATTTTGTTTTTGTTTCTTAACCACATTTCAATGATATGTATAGGACATTAGTTTAACTTCATGTTAATGTCTACACACAAACACACAAACGTATCGATATTACGTTGGTAACTTTTCAATCGCATCTGCATCTTTAATAACGCATCTGTTGTCACAATTTTAAGTTAATAATCTGTCACGTAAGACTTTCAACGAAATAGTTTGGTATTTTTATCTTTCAAGAATGAAAGAGGATTTGGACCGTATACAAAACAGTCTCAGTTATTTTGTTCCTGACATAAACATTAAAATGCTGTAAGGAGAGTACCAATCTCAATAATTGCTTTTCGATTATAGATTACTTTGGCCATTGTCTTTTGGGATTCTATTAAAAGTAAACAACTGACAGACCAATTCCATCATCATCCCCCTGTAACAAGATATATCCAACTGCTGTGTCATCAGCACCGATTGCAATATTGAAGAGGTTCAAAAGCGTTGATCGATCTCAAACTGTTTCTATGGTTCAGACTGTTTTTAAATTGTGAAATGCCTTCTGGCATTGTTGTTTACATGAAGATTTTATATTCTACGTCAGCAAATCTTCGAATGATGCCATACGCCACTGAAGTTTGCCATAAACGTCTGGTAGAATCGACTCCGTCATAATAATCGAGGTAACTCTTTCTTCGAGGTGGGTTATGGAATTACCTCAAAGGCCTTTGTCTTTGCGTTCCGTGGGGTCACACTTCAATGATCGATGCTATGTTCCAAGAACGTCATTTCTGCTTTATCGAATTAATTATTGTTTAATTGTATTACCAGTTTTGATTCTCTTAATCGTACCAAGTGTTTGCCAGCTGTACCATGTCAGCGTTCCAAAACGTTCTGCATCATCTACATATATTGCACATGTTTTAAGCCAGCAAAAAAACCCTTCACAAGCCTTTGAAATATGTCGGGTGTGTTGTCCATTCCAAAGGACATCACTTTAAATTGATATAGCCCATTCAGGATTTCAAACACATAAATTTCCATCACTTTCTCTGATAACGTAAGTGCCAATTAACCACGCAAAGTCCAACTTTGCTAGTAGCTGGTTTGGCAAACTGTTTCAAAACAGTCCTCGAATCGTGGTATAGAGAATGACTCCGAGTTCGTTACAGCGTTGGCCTATGATACTCCACGCAAAACCGTGATGTCCCATCAGTTTTGCCAACTGACACAATCAGCGAACTCCACACGCTCCGACTTGGTAAGATGATACCTTGGTTGAACATCACCTCCACTTTCTTCTGGACATGTCTGGCTTTGAAATTATTAAGATCATCAGAGTGTTGTTTTATCAGGACAGCATTCCGTACATCTACCTCATGCACAACACTGTTAGTCCTCCCCATTGTATTCCTGCATACGTCCTCATACTGCTGTAACAAATTATTCAACTGCCTTCTTTGCTCCTGAGACAGATAGATAATAGAAATATCCGACTCAACACGGGCGTCCTCGTTGTTTAACGCATTTTGAGCCACATCAAATTTCACAACATTTCGCTTTCATTCATCACACTGCGCGCCAGGAGCTAACACCTGTTTCTCCAGTACCTTCTCCCGATCAAAATAAAGCTTCAACATATTCAAATTACATCTCGATACATTTATTCCTGTCCGACATCTTTACCGCATACCTCAGACATTTTCTCAATCTAGAAGGGACATTTAAAACTGGCTTTGAAGGTATTTCCGATCAATTCTAACAATAATAATATGACATCACCACGGGAAAAATTCAGAATCTCAGTTTTTAATCTGCCACCTGCTTCTGTCTATGCTGTGCAATCTTTTGGTCCTGTTTAACTCTCTCAACTATCCAATGTAGTCTCTTCCCTCACCTCCGAAACATAATCCTAGTGTTAGATCTCCGACTTGGGTCCTGTCAATTTCTCATCAATGAATTTAAGATGCCCTCTTACTTCTTGTCCAAATATTAACTCGAAGAAAATCAACTAGGAGATTCGTTTTTGGTATCTCTCACGACAAACAATACGAATGGGATACCGTTACCACAATCAGTTGGATCATTCCTACAGCATGAACTTAACATGGCTTTCAGGGTCTGCAGACGCCTTTGTAATGCTCCCTGCGAGTCAGGATGATAAGCATTGGATTTAATGTTCTGGATACCTGAGCAACTCATCACCTCTTAAACCAGTAGCAGTAAAGTTAAACCCCTTGCAAGAATGAATCTCTTTAGGAAGATCATACATCGGGAAGAAAGCTAGCAACTTTTTCTTCACACTTCCTGCTTTAATGCTTCGCAATGGACTTACCTAAGAAAAACAGGTAGACTTACCCATTATGGTTAGCTAGTCGCGGTTTCCACTTCAGCTTCTGTGGATGGTACCTGCACGGTCAATCGTTACAGCCGTGAAAGGTTCTTTGAAGGTGGGAATTGGCAACAATGACGCTGGCTTTATTACTGCTTTTGGATTACTTTCAAGTTGGCACCTATGACACGTACAATAGAAATTAACCACATCCTTGTCCATTCGAGGTCAAAATAGCTGTTGATGAATCTTACCCTGAACCTTTCATATATCTTGGTAACCTCCTACAGGTAGTTCACGTACGGCCTGTAAGTCTGTGTGCTACTGTCAACACAATCTGGTGCACTTCTGCCCATGTCTCCACTGCACGAGCCTGTCAGGACCTCCACTTCAGTTTTCGGATTCTATCTTTCAAATGGTAACTTTCAGGAATATTCTCTACCTAGTTTCTGAGTAAGTGCAAGAGTATATACATTCTCCTGGCTCGTTCTATTACTGCAAGTGCTTTAGCCTTTCATTTTTAAACATTCCAATTCATAATATACAGTTCTGTCTGAACTTGTGGTTTTCTGGGTTTTCCTGCATCATTACATAAAATAGTTCACCTTTCTCTTTAGGTTTTCATCATGCAGTGACTTATTATAGTGAGATATTGTCATACTCAGTCTTGGAATATGCCAGGTTCTTTTTACTTTTAACCTCTCAGTTATCAGGTCTTCATTGGGCTTCTCCTCATTTACGTATGTTACATTCACCGTGGACCTTGCTAAATCGTTCCAAAGGATGAAGTGCATTCCTGTCACTGACATTCTGTCAATCAGCCCAACTGTTTATTAACCAGTCTTGAGCTGTCACTTCAACCCAGTCTGGCATAGGGTAACGCGAAAGTCACAGAGTTATAGAGTCATAGAGGTCTACAGCACGGAAACAGACCCTTCAGTCCAACCCGCCCATAATGACCAGACATCCGAACCTAAACTAATCCCATTTCCTTGCACTTCGCCCATATTCCACACAATATTTCCTATTGATATACACATTTAAATGCGTTTTAAAAGTTGTAATTGTCCCAGCCTCCACCATTTCCTGTGGCAGCTAATTCAGTACACGCACCACGCTTTGCCTGAAAAAGTTGCCCCATTTGTCCCTTTCATTTATTTCCCCACTTACCCTCAACCAATGACCTCTATTTCTGGACTCGCCAACCGCAGAGAAAAGACGATTTCTATTTATCCTATTCATGACCCTCATGATTTTATATACATCTAAATGGTCGGCACCCAGCCTTTGATCCTCAAGGGAAAACATCCTCAGTCTGTTCACCCTCTTCCGTTAGCTCAAGTCCTCCAATCTTGGCAACATCCTTGTTAATCTATTCTGCACCTTTTCAAGTTTCACAACATTCATCCGAGAGGAAGCAAACAAGAATTGCAAGAAAATTTCCAAAATTGAACTGAGTAGCGCCCTGTACACCCGCAAAATGACTTCCCAACTCCAATGCCAATACTTTGATCAATAAAGGAAAGCAGGCCAAACACCTTCTTCACTGTCCTGCCTACTTGCGACTCCACTATGAAACTGCACTCCATACTCTCTATGTTTAGCAACGTTCCCGAGGACCTTACCATTACATACATAAGTCCTGATAAAACTTTCATTCCGAAAATTCAGCACCTCGATTTATCTTGCACAAATTAATGAACAATTAAAATTGCCTGCTGCCCTCTTCACAATTTATTGACCCCTCACTTGACAGTTCTGCAAATGCTTCACTCGCTCTGCCTTGCATTTTAATCTGAACAAGCATTATCCAGAACTCCTCTGACCATTCTGTCTGCCTAGCACATTTTTCCAAATTAATAAAGAAGGCTTCAACGTTTTTTCTCAACAAGATATGTAACAGTTTTGCCATATTTGTAAATATTACGAACTTAGATTGTAATCACCATCTTGTTTCCTCGATTTAGCTGAATAAGTCGCAACTTGTAAGTTCAAATTCTCCCTCTTTCTCTCTCCCTTTCTATGCACAGTTTTCCCTCTCTCTTTCTTCACTACGTCTTTGCTCAGCTAAGAACTTTCTGTCACTTTCTTCCTTTTCCTCTGTCTCTTTCTTCTGTCTCGTTCTCGTTCTTATAACTCTCCTTTCTCAGCTCAGACGTCTTTCCCTCTTTCTCTAATCCTCTCCCATCTTTCTTCTCCCTCTCTTTCTCCGGCTATTTATCTTCAAACTCTATATTCCCCAATTGTAATTAGCCTTATTCTAACTCGAATGCACTCGCCTTTTTATCCAATGCATCTAATTGCTTGAATAATTCCTGAAAATTTCACATTCACTTCTGTCCTTTAATTAACAAATTCCAACCTGTTTGGTATATCTACTGGTCATGTAGTTTCCTTTCCTTCTAAATTTTCCTAGCAAACTTGGGAATCATCATCAAACACCAGAACCGCTTTAGCAATTTTCAAAGCCATTTCTCTCTCTTTTAATTGAACCACCAACAAATTATACGACATTAAATTAATTGGCTCACCCACGTATTATTTAAGGATTCTTAGTTGGCAAGTGGTTAAATCTTTTGGGAGCTGACATGCTCAAACCTGTCCAAATCTCAGATTTTTTGTGATGTGAACCCATCCAAATCCTGATCCCCCTCCCCCAATCTTTTACGACATGGGTAAACCCTTCTGCTAACTTAAATCAAATACGCAAAAACTTCACCTTACCCTCGTAATCCGTTAAATTCTGAGTGACAGAGAATTGCAAATTGCATTATTTAAAAAACAATCATTCTTCAACTCCAGAAGAAATGATTAATCCACATTTTTCAACAAGTGTACACTTCCTTTCTCATCACGATTTATCTGCATTTCATTCTAAAAATCCACTGATACGATCAATCCTCCACTAAATTTACATTAAATCAATTTCAAATCTAGGTGTCTTCTTTGAGCGTTGTTCAACCTATCGGTAAATTTAACCTGGGTCATCGTTGCTCTTCTCCTGCAAATATGTTTCACATGAAAAATGTTTTATTTTTGAGACAGGGTCTGTGGGCAGCCTTTCGACAGCAGTAGGTGCACGTTGTCTCACGCTAACTGTGCAAAACGCCGGTTGGTTATGCCCATAAACATTGTTTCGTCTTATTGTTTTAATTGTGAGAAAAAGTAAAACTGAACTTCGGTTGTGTTTTATCATTTTGGGGCATAATTTAAACTGATCGGTTGAATTCCAATTGCAGTGTAAACGCCGCACAACCTGAGTTTAAGCCCAAATGTTACATTTTTAAATTCACCAGTCCAACCTCCTACCTGCAGTCAGTTGCATGACAGGCTTGGCAGCTTTTCAAATTTCCCCGTCTCTTTCAGGTAAAGTTCATTCCTTCAACTCCAAAGCACTGCTATCTGGAGAGAGGCTGTCATTAATAACACTCTATCTCAACCGTACCTTTACCTAATGAATCATCTCAGCAACAAGAGACCGAAGACTACTCAAGGAGATCTGTCACTGAAAAAAGACAGACGGCAATAACTACTGTCGCGGTTTGGTTTTGAAAATTAATTTGATGTCAATTTAATAGATCCTTTTATTGGATCAACATATTGTCGAAATGTTGGAGGTAGATAACAGATAGTTCAGAGAAAGGAGATTATGAACCGTAAATAGTTGTTGAATAAAGTTCAAATTTAACGTTAAAGAATAAAGTTGATAATTTTGAATAGTAGGATTTCAGGTGTTCTCTGTCACTCATACTTTAACAGATTATAATGTGAGTTGAACCTTTATGAGTGCTTTGTTTCATAATCAGAAGAGTTCACTGCTGTGTCACAATAAAAGTCTTCGCTCCAGCAAGAACCGTGACCATCTACACACTCCGTTCCATTCGCAACGTACTGTGATCTCCTGGCCCTGTTCCTGCAGGAGAACCCGTTGACTCCATCACCACTCTGTTCCCGCAGCAACTGCATGTGCCTAAGGTCCATTCTATTCCATGAGTAATGGCCTGGGGACTCATCCACATTCTTTTCACCCAGCAAGTCGCAGCAATCGAATCCCCACTCCATTTTCATTTCTGCAAACTCTGAAACCATCTCCAGGATTTTCTCCCAGCAACATCCTGTGGACAAAATCATACACACTTCTCCTCGCAAAAGCCTGGGATCCTATACCAACTTTATTTCACTCGCAACAGCCCGTGAACGAATTCCCAAACTATTCCCAGAGCAACGGCTCTGATCGCAACATTCTGTGAATTCATTTCTGGAATGTTCTCTGGACAACGGACTGGGAATACTTTCCCATTCTGTTACCGAGCAGTGGCTTGCGAACTTATCCCCTTCTTTTCTTCTCCCAGTAACAGCCGGTTGATCTATGACAACTCTGTTACCATTACCAACAACCTATGAACCCATCACAACACTTTTATTTCCTAACGGCTGTCTTCGACTCCATCCTGGTGTCGTTCGACTTACAATGGTCTGTGAACCCGTTCCTGCTCTGACAACTCAGCAATGGCCTGGTAAACTGGTTGCATTTGTTTTACTGGCAACAGCCTGTGAACGCATCCCCTCTCTGTCTTCCTAACTATACCTTATGAACACATCCATAAACCTTTCCCCCAGCAACGAGATGTCAACCAATCCCAAATCTATTCTCCCATCAACTGCCTGTGCACTCATCTCCACTCTATTATTCTAGCAGTGATCTAAGAACCATCCTCACTGTTTTCTCCCAGAAGTGCAATGTGAACCAATCTCCACCGTACTCGACTCGCAGTAATTTTTGACTCCCTTGCCGCTTTGTATCATGAGCAACAGCCTGCGATCTCATTCTCAGTCTGTTTCGCCACAGGAGCTTGTGAACACATTCCAGCACTGTTCCCCTGCAAAGACCTATGATGCCATCTCCAGCCTGTTCGCCGAGCGACGGCCTGTGAGCATATCCCACATATTTCCATTGAAAGTGGACTGTGACCCCTCCCCAGCACTGGTTTTAGAAACGACCTGATAACCTATCGCACTCTGTTTCCTTATCATGAACCTATAAACCAAGCACCGCTCTTTTCGCCAAGCAACTGCCTTTGAACACATCGCAACAGTTATTTCTATCCACAGCCTGCGTACCCATCGTCACTCTGTACTACTATAAACGGTCTGTGACATTACCTTCAGATTCTTCTTTGTTCAACATACTGTGAACCCATACAGTTTCTATTTTCCCTGCAACAGATTGTGAAACCATCCCCGCTCTGTGTTCTGAGCAAAGGCCTGTGAATCCATCCCTGCTCTTTTCCCCCCGGAACAGCGCATGAACAACATCCTCACTCGGTTCTTCTAGAAACGGCTGTCGACTCTTGGCAACAACGTGTGACTCCCACCGCAGTCTCTTCATTTTGCAACGGTTTGAACCCATTTCCACTGCTGTTCTCCTACCAGCCATCGGTGATGCATCTTCATTCTGTCCTCTGAACGACGGACAGTGAATCCCCGCTCTGTAACACGAGCAACAGCTTATGGTCCTATTCCCACTCTGTTCTCCCAGCAACTACCTGTGAACGCATCCCGACACTGCTCCGCCAAAAGAGGCCCGAGAAACCAGTCCGAGTCTGCTCTCCGAGAAACGGCCAGATAACCGACCTTAACTCTCTTACCCGAGCTAGAGCTTCTACAACCATCCCCGTTCTGTTCTCCAAGCAACAGCCTGTGATGACATTCTTTTTTTTTGATACTGGTCTTTCCTCCAGCAACACCCTGTGAACACATTACAACTCTGTTCTCCTTGCACTGGCCTGTGAATCCGTCCCTTGCCTGTTCTCCAAACACCATCCTGTAAAGGCATCCACACACTCTTCACCAATAAAGGTCCATAAATCCATTCCAACTCTGTTCTCCTAGCACCGGACTCCGAAACCGACCTGACTCTATTCTCCTTGGAATGACCTGTGAACACAGATCCACGCTGTTCTGCCTGCAACGTACTGTGAATTCATATGCTAATAAACGCTTGTCAACGTCTCTCAAATCTGTTCTCTGACTATTCTGATTTCCTACCAAAGGCTTGTTTTGCCGATCCTCACTCTGTTTCCCGAACAATGGCGTGTGAACCCTCCCCCACATCTTTTCCTGAGCAACGGGCTTTGAGCCCATGCCCACGCTCTTCTCCGAGAAACTGTCTGTGACCCAATCCTCATTCTGTTCCCAAACAAACAGCCTGTTAACCTAAGGCAAACCTCATCTTCCAGCGAGGCCTTCGAACCCATCCAAACTTTGTTTTCGTCGCAAAGACCTGTCAATCAATCCCTCTCTGTTCGTCAAAAATGCCCTGTGAACTTATACCCAATCTGTTCTCCGTCAACATCATAAAACCCCGTGCCCTTTCTGTTTACCTAGAAACGGCCTGTGACCTGTTCTCTTGTGATCCTATCCCCACATTGTTCCCGGAACATCGGGCTGTGACAACATCCCCACTATATTCCCTTAGCTACAGTCTGAAAAACTATTTGCAACTTCTTTTCCCAGCTAGGGCCTGTGAACACGTTCTCAATCTGTTTTCTGAGCAATGACTTGTTACCCTCTCCCATTTGGTTTCCCCAGTAACTGTCTATGGACCA